>NC_000068.7:137166849-137429349 GCF_000001635.26 Mus musculus | reverse complement strand
CTACAAAAGACAGAGAATGAATGCCAGTGACATGGTGGTGTATTACACATAGTTTTAAAGAGGGTGGGGCACATCAGCCAAAGGAAAAACTGCAGGGTATGTCAAGGGGAAAAACCTATAAAGTCCCTATAGGAAGGTGGCATTGGAAAGAGTAAGTGGGTCCAATATCAGTTAGTTAGAATAATTTCTAAAATCTTAGGAGTAAAGCTGTCTGTTGCTCAATAGCCCTTGGGTGACTAGGAAACATATAGAGTATCCTAGACTATAGGGGAGTAGGTCATGAACTGGTTGTTTTGAATTTTAAATGAGTAAGAGAGATGCTATCTCTACAAACTGGGAAATTTTGTAAGGGAAGGACAGTTTCTCTGAGATCTGCAAGAATCCAGACTACAGAAGAATATAGGAAATGGAAAGTGAGGCCAACACACAGACATCTGGGCCATGGATCCAGAAACTTGGGGCTGGGGTAAAGATCTCTTTTCTATGAGTCCTCAAGCAAGGGACTCTGTACTGCAATAAATAGGAAAAAATTAAAAAATAACACATCATATTCTTCTCCCCTCAAAAATTAGTGATTAAAAGTCTCAATGTTAAAAGTATATCCATAGGGCATTTGGAGGAACCATTTTAAAAAAACATATAATATACAAAAAAATTTAAACAGCCTCCCTTTTGTTATTATATACACAAACAGCTACATATCTAACATAAAGACAGTCATAAGTTCAATAATGCATACATAGATTTTTAATATACTTTAAAACCTGGTGCTTAATTCTCAGAGATCAGAAAGTCAACCTCATATACTCTGATGACTACTTTGATGGTTCACTCTAGGGAGCTTTATTTGATTCATTTACTAGAAATTTCCCCTAACTTCTGAAGAATCGGCTTTTAATTTTGATCAATAACTGCCATAGTAACGAGTTTCAGGTATAAAGTTAAAGGTACAGGTTTTAGAAATAGAAAATTTTGTGGGTTTAAACACAGTCCTGCCTTTACTTTGGCTTTATGACTTTGAGTGGAGGAATTAATCAGAATTTTATGTTCTCATCCTTGGCTCAAAGCAGTCTATGCGAAGATGCGTCAAAGTAACTTTAGTTCCATCTACACATAAATGTAGAAACTGTTCGCTAAATTTTTCTCAATAAACAAAGCTTCTCATCACAGTCAAGAACAACAAATGCCCTGTGCTCCTTGAGCCCAAACTCTAACACACAATTGTTACTTTGGGATGTTCTCAGAGGTAGTGCTTCTCACATCAGAAAAACATCTGAGGAAGTTTTTAAGTACCCATGTGAAGAACTGCCTCCAAGAGACTGTTCTAAGTACATCATGGGCACTTCTTTCTTTTAATGGCTAGAACCTATACATTATGCATGGAAATTAAGTGCTAGCCATCAGAGCTCTATGCTCACTCCTGAACATGGAAAAAATTAAAGGTCACAGGTGACTCTCTGAATAGTACTGAGGTACACTCAATCACAAGAAATTCTAGAGGATGTGTGGGTTAAATCAGAAAAATTCATCAAGTTATACTGCTACTGACACCCTAACATATGCAGGTGGGTGGGTAGGACACCATGAATTAACCTCAGCCTCAACAAGATTGATGGGTAGAAAATGACATCATGAGTGATTGCCCCAGAGAGGGAAGGGGGAAAAGGTGAGGAAAGCGGTATTCTTTCTTCTTCTCATATGAATCAGACTGTTGCTTAGTTTTGGGTGTCCTGGAAATAGCAAGGTCTGCTCACACACAGTCTCATAGAAGGCTGATGGTAGAGAGTACATGTAAGTTTTCATCCAGGTAACAGCAGACAGCTCAGAGGAGTGGCCAAAGCAAGAACAGTGACATAGTGATGGTGAGCACTTGCATGGCCTCCGAGAGGGTCTTTGGTTCTTCCAGGAGCACTGTTTAGAGGAGAGGGATATGAATGCTAAAAGCTTGCATCATACAATTGAAGGTCAGTATGGTGTTCATATCCCCAGTTCTTCATGTTTCCTGTAGCTAGACTATGTGTCATGTAATATTGCACTCCCCTCCCCCGATCTCTGAACATGTAACATAGTTTGGCAAATGAGTTGACAGGAGATGAAATGGAAAATTACTTCTGCATTTCCAATACCTCTCTTTGTGCCCTGTGAGCGTGGCCCCTTAACAAATAATTTGACTCAAGACAATTAAGTAATCCTAGCTGAGTCAAATGGGCTCAAAGGTGAATCAAATGGGCCCAGTTGTTGGTGTTTATACATCTGTACAGTCCTTTCCATTGAGTGTGAGTGTAACCTGTGACTTAATTTAAATATAAAATATTGCTCTTATAACTGTATTAGTGTATAAACAAATCATCTCATTAAAGCTATTTTTGCCTTTATTCTTGACAATAATGAAGAAAAAAAAACAGCTATATTTGAACAGTGAAGAGGCTCTTGTACCAGAAGAAAAAATAAAATTGGAGATAGCCTTTAGGAAGAATACATCTCAATCCTACAGGTGCTAAGAACTGATTATTATCAATAAACTGAATGAATTGGAATTGGGTTTCTGCTCCATTGAATATCCAAATGGAATCATGGCCCAGAGAGCAGTATTATTGCCTGGTGACACCAGAAGCAAAGCCCATATAAATTACAGGAGGAGGAGGAGGAGGAGGAGGAGGAGGAGGAGGAGGAGGAGGAGGAAGAGGAGGAGGAGGAGGAGAGGGAGGAGGAGGAGGAGGAGGAGGAGGAGGAGGAGAAGGAGGAGGAGGAGGAGAAGGAGAAGGAGAAGGAGAAGGAGAAGGAGAAGGATCAGGAGAAGGATCAGGAGAAGGATCAGGAGAAGGATCAGGAGAAGGATCAGGAGAAGGATCAGGAGAAGGATCAGGAGAAGGATCAGGAGAAGGAGAAGGAGAAGGAGAAGGAGAAGGAGAAGGAGAAGGAGAAGGAGAAGGAGAAGGAGAAGGAGAAGAAGAAGAAGAAGAAGAAGAAGAAGAAGAAGAAGAAGAAGAAGAAGAAGAAGAAGAAGAAGAAGAAGAAGAAGAAGAAGAAGAAAGAAAGAAAGAAAAGATTTTCTTACCTAGCCTCTTTCTGGAGTACCAGGATGAAAGTTATGCAGCCTAACACTTGGCCTAAGATGTATATAATTTTATTTTTCTGCTTGTACAACTTTTTATGCAGTGATAGGTAGCATACCAGCTGACATCAGATCCACGGATTTATTAGTTTTATGAATGAAATATAAAGGCTTGTTTGAAGCTGTTGAGTTTATAGGGAGAGCCAAGTTGCTCCCTGTCATCTCAGCTATACCCACTCTAAATAAAGCTTAACCAAGGAAACTGGAGTGACCAGTCTATGCCAAACAGGACCACAAACCAATCCAGTCAGAGTCAGCTCATTCCAACATAGGTCTGCTGAACTGCAAAACTCTTAAAGTAAGTGGATGTTTGTGGCTATCTATGAATAGTATGGTAATTCTGCATTGTTCTAGCAATAAATAGCTTATCAGAGTAATGGCACAAGTTAGTAACTTGTTGGTTACTCTTCTTTCAGTATTCCCAGACAAGTAATACTTCAAAAATTACATCAATTGTAACTAATATAGTCTGACATAAATAGCATTAATTTTGACCTTAATGTCACTACCCAATATCTCAGTGGTGACTTCTTGAAATTTATGTCATCCATATTTTACTAAAATAATCAGTTTTAAAGTTAAATGCTAAAAATCCAACTACCTGCAATTCTTGTAATCTATGCTTTATTTATACACATGCTGTGAGCTGAACATCATGGAAAATAGATGCTTGATTTTCTGGTTTTAAAACCTTCAATAGTAACTACAAATTTCTAGCCAGAAGTTTTAAGAAGCATGGAATCCTATCTTAGTGTTAGAGACCTAGCAATATGACCTCTGCAGATTTTAGGCCCTTTTGCTCTCTCAAATATACTGATTCTCCATTGCAGCAATTAAAGAGATTTATCCCTTCTGATATTAGTGGGTGTTGAAATTTTTCCATGAATCTTCTCTGAAAAAGAATTGTGTGATATGTAGCAGGGGCAGACCTAGAATACTTTTGTCCTGAGATGTTTTGCCTTCATTCCATATACAGACTAGTGTAGCCATCATATAAAACAGCTTCTTTGTTGTTGTAGTGTAATTAAGTGATAGGATTGGGAAGTGAGGAGTGGCTTTGCTGATGTGGATACTCAGCTCTTTTTTTGGATTATATTGCTATTATTTCAATTTACTTTTAAACACATGAAAAAATAGTAAAATAAAAGCACAATCTCTATTAGATTTCAATGAGAATAGAAAGGACATGAGAAGATTCATTCACTTCTAAGCAGCATGTATATAGCACTTGACATGACTTTGAAAGGTTCTTTGAACTTATTCTCTAAAGATAAATGTATACTCACTTTAAAAAACCAGCAGGCATATTCCAATAAATTTCATGGTAGATTTGTGCAGGAATGCTCATAGCAGAACTATTAATAAGGGAAAGTAAGGGTAGAAAAGATGTATATGCATTGCTCATACATAAGTCTCAAAAAAGAGTTTTAATCCAACACTTTAAAAGCTTATCTTTATAAAAATACAGTCACTTAACTTTGGGTTCCTCTAAAATACATTTAAAAGTTACATATTTCCTTGTTCCAAGAGGGAAGAATCAGGGCACATCAGAACCAACTAAATCTTTAGGACTCCAAAATGCTTGCACAGCTCTATTTCTCCAGCTCTCCATAGCACACATGGCCTTTATGTTAGGATTAGGACTGTTTCTCTCTACCTTTTCCACTGATCTTTGTGCTCATTTCCCTGTCCTGGCATTGCCAATATCCCAGAGTCTCAACTATGGCTATATTATTGCTAGTGAACTCCTCAGGGATTCCAACACTGTCACATTGATCTAAGCCTGAGTTTCCTTCTATGAATTCTTCAATCCAGGGGTCTCTGATACAACAAAGGCAGCACCTCCACTGTGGCTTCTCCTGGCCTCTCATGGTGCCAAATGTCAATTATTCTCCATGATCCCTTCAGTCCTACAACTCTCATACTGCCCAAACCAGTATCACATGGATGCTCTTAAATACTACTAAGTTTATGCAACAACTTGCAACTCTGTGATGTTCTCAACTAGACCACACTTCTGTATGTTGCCTCTAAGAAAACATTTCCTAGAAAACCTTCACCTCAGTGATATTGGTCTCTTCTTAAGTACATCAGATTCTTTAGCTTTAGTTAATCAGGACTGATTGTCCCAGTAAAGCAAAGATTCTACTTCCAAAGACTCTTAATCCAAAATATCACACAAATTGTCTTTGTTTTACACTGAAGCTTCTTAACCCAGGCCTCTATTATCTATAATTCTCTCATCATTATCTTCTAAGTTCCTACCACAGCTCATTAAGTTCAGAGCACCTAACAGGTTTTCCAGCCTATCCTATCCCTCCCCAAATCCTTCCCACTCCTCCCCAAAACAACATCCAATGTGCCTTGTACCAATTTCTTTATTAGTTACCTTTCTGTTGTGGTGATAAATGGCACAAATGAAAGAAAATTGAAGGGAGCAAAGAGTTTATACGGTTTACAGGTTAAAGTCTGTGAGCAGATAGTATAACATACTAACTCATCACTGCTGTTCTTAGAAGAAAGGCAGAACAAATCAAAGAACGAATTTGTCGATAATTATAAAGAATTAAATTCTAAAATGTAGAAATTAAGTTTTTATTTTCCCTTGAAAATGGAATTTATTCACATTGACAATATTCCTGTTCAAAACATTTTACAAAATATCCCTTAGGGACACAATTAAGAGGTGCCTTAAAAGGTAACAGCAGTAGACATTAGTCCCTATATCCTTTTGTTATCTTTCTTTCCAATATTTTTGAAAAATCTTCTCTTTTGCTTCTCTTCCTTATTCTTTCCCTTTGCAGTGAAAAATAACAATTGTCAATACTGTGACTATTATAGTGGACTCCAGGCCCTTCTGAAAGTCTCCAGGTAAGACTGGTATTCGAGATGCATTATTTAACTCCCATAAAACCCAGGCAATGCCTCAGCTAAAAGTGTGACAGTGAGAGGAGTGAGATATTACCATGGAGTTGCAAACAGCAGCTTGGGGCCTAACAGAACATGCAGAGTGAACACTGCTTTCATACTATTTTTCTGCTCCTGAGAGCTGGCATCTACTTGAAAACAAGAATGACACATTTGCATTTTAACAGAGGACCCAGGCACTCCATACATTCTCATTCTTTTAATACAGGCAACTCCTCCAACTGCTTTATAGAGGAAACATGCCAGCAGCATCATTATAGAAATAGCTTAGAGAGTATATAACATTCAAGGCATCCACCAAAGGGACATTTAAGCAAAGGATTTGCATCTCAGGCCTGGCTCCTGACACCTGTCAGTTACAGCTATGAGGAGCGAACCATTTGTAGCAGCCCTGGAGGACAGACAAAGCAGTTGGCTTCAAGTGCCTGTCTTCACTTTCCCGAGGCCAGTGAGCTGCATGGTCTGTAACCCAGCTTGGGAGACTATCTCACTGACCTCTTGCACCGAGGAATTCCTCTGGTTTCTATTTCTAACATTTTAATTGTGCAACCCTGTTCCTGGGATGGAAGATCACTTAAAATGCTTGAGAATTTGCTGCCCTTTCTTAAGCTAAACCATCAATCTTTGAACAAGAGATGTTTCTCATCACTGGTCTATGTTCTGACTAGAACGTTTGAGCAGACGGTGAACAGGTCAGTAGACTAGAACTTCATAGAGACATAGCTCATTGTCCAAAAATGATAAAATCAAACAAAAACAAACAAACAAAAACCCTGGACTGCATAATCCTCTACACCTAAAGGACCCTGATATAGCTGTCTCTTGTGAGACTATGCCGGGGCCTAGCAAACACATAAGTGGATGCTCACAGTCAGCTATTGGATGGATCACAGGGCCCCCAATGGAGGAGCTAGAGAAAGTAGCCAAGGAGCTAAAGGGATCTGCAATCCTATAGGTGGAACAACATTATGAACTAACCAGTACCCCAAGATCTTGACTCTAGCTGCATATGTATCAAAAGATGGCCTAGTCAGCCATCACTGGAAAGAGAGGCCCATTGGACTTGCAAACTTTATATGCCCCAGTACAGGGGAATGCCAGGGCCAAAAAAATGGGAATGGGTGGGTAGGGAAGTGGGGGGAAGGGTATGGGGGACTTTTGGGATAGCATTGGAAATGTAATTGAGGAAAATACGTAATAAAAAAATATTAAAAACAAACAAACAAATCTGTGCCCAAACTCAACTCCTAGTAATTATGGCAAACAAAGATGACTCAGACTTAAGCAGCTGCAACTGCTTATTTGGCCACAGTGATTTCCCTCTTGTGCTCAGAACTGTGCCATTTTAATTGTTCTAAAAGCATTCTCCTCTTTTACTTTTTGGGGTGTGTGTGTGGTATGTATGTAGTATAATAATTTTTGTGTGTTTGTGTGTATATACCCCTGTGCAAGCATGTGATGACCCCACCTCAACTGCTCTATGCTTTGTTCTATTGAGACTGGGTCTGTCATTAAACCTGAGACTCACCATCAGAGCTGGGCTACCTGGCCAGCGTGCTTCTGGAATGTGCATTTCTCTCCTAACACTGAGGTTATAACAATACCCAACTTTTATATAGCTACTGGGAATTCCAACCCAGGTCCTTCCTCAGAATTGCACAGCAAGTACCTCTTACTGACTCTTCAAACCCCTTACATCATTCTTAACCCTATTTCTTGATCTGTTAAACTGGAAATCTAGAAAATGTTTTAAGTGCATATGTATTAACTATGTACATTTGCTTTGTCATTATTCCCTAAGTACCACAGCAAAATCAGTTACATCATATTAACAATTATAACTAATCAAAAGATAAGCTAAAGTATACAGGATTAAGTAGAGTATTTGCAAATGCCTTGAGCAAGTGTAGACTTTTGTATTCATGAGAAATCCTGAACCAATTTTTGCAGATTCTGAGAAATTGTTAAATATTGTTGAAATCAGTCCTTTGTCTACTCTTTGGTCTGTGATACTAGGTGGCTTGTCAATAGTGACCTGACAAGGAAAGCCAAGACAGAGAAAGAGACTTGGGTTCTCTTCTCATCCTTCTCTAATTGGTAGTTCAGGTAACAACTAGGACTTCTCCATGGATCTGGTGCCTGTCAGAGAGGCTATTAATGGCTCAGCTTTGGTTTGGTGGCCACAGATTCTAGTATCAGAGGTATCACTTGACCCTGGGTAGGTATCTAGACCTCATGATAATAACTGAGTCTTTACTCTGTTAATCTCCATTTTGTTTTACCAGCCATGATTTGGCAGCTCAGATCTTCCATCAACTGTGTATCCAATTTCCTATTTTAATTTCTTCTGGTTTCACATTAAGTCATCTTGCATTCTCTGGAACGACCTTTGACTGATGCCTAGAGAAACTTCAGTCATCTGGCTTTTGTATCAGCCTCACTGACTCTGGTAAACGAATGGTCCAGTGTGATCCTCTCCTTCACTTGACACTACATTGTCAAGTCATATATATTGACATACTTGACATATTCATAAAACATAGGCAAAGCGAACCACTGAGTTTTGGCTAATTTTCCAGTTATTCATTTTATGCCTCATGTCTCCAGAATCTGATATTTATTAATAAGTAAATAATTCCACTTGTACAGATACTGGATTTCTTATATCTGTCAATAAAAGTGCCAGCAGGAAAAAAAAAAAGAGTAAAGGAAATTCACACATGGACAAATGGGTGTTTAGAGCAATGAATATTTTTTGAGGAGTCCCAGTTTGCTGTATAGTATAACCTGTCTATTTCAGCAGTCAATGATGATCATCTAGCCCAGATTTTGCAGAAGGGAATAGATACTGAGGAGAGTAGAAAAGAAAGAAACTGTTTAAACACTTGACAGGCAGCTGCCCTTAATACAGGACACACTGCACACAAGGTAGTCTCCTGAATAACATCATGTGATTTAATTCTAACCACACCATGAGATGGACTTCACAAGTATTTTTAAAGTTTCAATTGAAATATTTTAACAAATAGGAGGATATGGCACAGGAAGTTGAAATTACTTGTCTAGAATTGTGGAGTTAGTGAGCTAAGGGGTAAGGATTCAGGATAAGATCACAGGGTCCCCAGGCTAAATCACCTCCAGGAAATGAGTCAAAGCAAAGAGAAATAAAGTAAGAGGCAATAAAAGGCTATCATGCTATTAATAATAGAACATAAAACAGCTCTTCTTTTTACTTCGTTTTCCAACGTTTCCTGGCTGCGTTTATAGCAGGTCCTGTGAGCTTGTCCCAGGAAAAACCAGTCACTCCATAATGGGGACAGTGCAGGAGTGTGAGTGGCTTTAATGGGGAGACAGGATAATTAGCAGCAGGGGAGGAATCTGTTCTGTTATCACAGTCTGTTGGTGATTTTTCAGGCCTGGTGACTTTGCAAGGCTGGAGACTTGCTTCCTCAGGAAAAGGGAGAGTGACGGAAACATTTCCTCTCTGGAGACAGAATTCAGCTAGACCCTGGTCATAGGGGAGGGACTTCACCCAGGCACACTCCAGCCAGGAGCTCTCTTAAGCATGCTTGCCTCATTTGTCTGGTAACATACTGGGGCCAGCAATGGAGAAAGACATGTATGGAACATTTATATTATATGAAAATATTAAGGACGATACCACAAAGACTGGTGCCTATAGTGGAAACAAAGAAAGTTATGCAAAAACAAAACAAAAAACAAAATAAAACATTATTTTGCTTCTAGTTTGTTTTCATCTCCTTAAAAACATTTATGTTATTATTATCATGTACAAGGGTATATACACACTAGAGTACAACTTTGTGGAGTAGTTTCTCTCCTCCCACCTTAACATCAGTTCCAGATATTGAACTCAGGTCTTTAGTCTTGATGGTGAGGAGTTTACCCACTATACAGTCTCACTGGCCTAGTTTCTTAAATAAAAATGCTATGGTTGTGTCAGGAAGGGATACATTTGCATAAACACTCCTGCCAAACTGACAGCAAATTCAACTCAACTGGCACAAAAGATGCAACAAATGTTATAAGCTCAACCCTGATGATGGATTTTAAGAACTCTTGCACTGAAGAACTGGAGTGTCTTCTGTTTATCTTGGGATTAGAGCATTTTTTGTACATTTCCTTCAAATCCATCATGATAACCTAAGGTGGCAAATACCATTCCTCAGCTATTATCTCCACATCCTTCTTTATCTCCATATACCTTCATAGTGCTTCAGCAAAACTACTGTAAATGGATGAATGTGGGTCCATGCTCACCTGAGTGCTTATGCTTGCACCCTGGGACAGGCACATAGAGTTTTCTCTGCTGAAGTCGTATGATCAGTAAAGAAGGAAAAGACTTCAAGAAACATATAAATAATTTTCCTAGGAAGAAAAATGAAGAGAAGACACTAGACAGCATAGCAGCAAATTCCCAGCAATGAGCAAAGTGTTTTTAAAGTATAGAGTTGCAATAGATAATTCTGTAGGTTCTCTCAAACAAGGTGGAAAGATAAACCAAACACTATTGATTGATCCCCCTTTTCTCCTTCCATTCTCCCATGGGATAGCCACTTATTTACTTGAACCACTAGGAAGACTTGATTCCTTTATTATGTATCAATGTTCTCTCTTGTTCCTTCCAACTGCAGGGGATGCTTCTGAACGTAGAGTAGCAGGCAATAAAATTCAAGATGTTGATGGACATTGTGGCCCAATACCAGTAAGATTACGAGAGAAGGATTGTCCTTGAGACTGCCCTAGGCTATTCAGTAAATTACAAGTCATCCTGGACTACATGGTATATGATCCTCTTTCACAAAACTCAGCATTTCAGGTTAGAATGTAGAAAGAAATGTTTTGATATCTTCCTGTTTAGTCCAGCTCAAATACTTTGTTCATCTCTTCCTCATTTCCTTCTGATATATAAATTCAATAATAATATTCAATGACACTATTTTTGTAAGTAACTGTCCTCCGAATTAACTTGAATTGCAACAAAAGGTTAAAAAGTCTAATTCGTGGAACAAAACAGTTGTTTTCCTGTGTAAACATTATAAAAATAGCTAAATCTTCTCAATGTTCTATAAACAATTATTCAAAATAGATATATGTATACAGCACATTTGAATGATCTATTCATTGAGTCAAAGAAAACAGCCAAAGAAATGGAACAAAGAAAGAACTCTTACTCCCTACTCATTTCTGCATTGTTCTGCTTTGTTCTTTCGCTCAGCATCATGTGTGCCCCCAAGTGCCAAGAAGCTGAGAGAAGTAGCATGTCTATTTGTTTTGGCCCCACCATAATTATTCTATGAGCTGCCTTTGCTTGCTGGGTTCAGAGAAGAACAATAAATACTAATGATGAAAAAGGCAGTTTGACGCTATGACTCAGTGGAAGTCGGAGGTCGTATGGCAGTTGACCCCCAATGGTACAGCTCCCATTTTCAGGTCAGTTACAGTGCTGGAGAGACACCAGGCTGGAAGGGAGGAGGCCCTACTTCTCTTAAACACAAGGATGTTGTAATGCTTCAATAGAGAAAAGCGCAGTTTCCCTATTTGTCTTCCCGTCCAGAGAGTGAAGTTGGCAGTGACAAAAAAAGAGGGGGTGGCAGTACCAGCAGGGCCATGACTTTCCACAGTCAGAAAGTGTAGCTGGGATTACTCATAAGGATTTATGTGTTGTCACAAGTCCACAACCTTAACAGCCTTCTGACTGACTGATGGTCAGTTGTATCAATAACAACATATTTAAAGTGACTCCTTTGTGATAAAAGAAAAATATATACTTCATGCTAAAATAAATGTGTTAATTTCTTAAGTTCCAATAATGAGGCAATCATAATTACAAGGTGGAGTTCCTATTTCTTCTGAATGAAGCTTCATAAGGAACAAGGAAGTTAAATATGGAGGTGAATTGGAATATACTAGCACTTGGACGGCTGAGGCAGGAAGATCTCATGTTTCAAGCCAGCCTGGGCTACACAACAAGAGCCTGTCTTAAAGAAAAATATAATAGCGTATAATAAAAGTAATTCTTTTCCCCGCAGTCACTTTGGGATCGCTATGGTACTTTGTCTGTTCTGTAATAGGTTAGATAATGGAGTTTCCTAAGTAGTAATGAGGGTTCTCATTGTCCGTTTGGATGTTTCAATAAGTTAAAGAAGTGGGCAATATATCTTTACTATGTGGATGGTAGGGTGGTTATTTAACATGAAGATGTTAATTCAAAAGGACTGATGTAGAGATGTATGGAATGGTACTGCTATTGTAAGTAAGCCTTTTAAATGATCTTTCTGAAAATTCCTTCATCCCCATCACACTGTAGGATTCAAAGAGTAATGGTATGATTTATAATTCATTCACATAAAAAATCATAGAGTGGATATGTTGAAAAGGAGAAGGGCAAGAACAAGAAAGATTGCTCGAAAGCCCATGATAGTATTAAAGAATCAGGAAGCCCTATGTCTACAAATAAGGCTTACCCCACAGATGCCCACTGCCCATCGTGCAGTGAACAAAGTACAGTAATTACCTGTGAGATGCCACGCTAGCTAAACTGTATTTTCCAGGCTCCCATGCTATAGGACTAGTCATGTGCCAGAATGCCTGTCAGTGTAGGATAAGCAGAAGCACAATGTGCCACCGATGGCAGGGCCATGAGACTCTCCCAAGGATTTTTCCAGAGTCTCTTTTTTTTTTTTCACTTCTTCTACAGTATATATATATATGTTGAGAATCTAGCCAAGCATTAAGAAGCCATAAAGAAAGTATGTCACCTGTGTCCCCAGAAGATATTCCCTGGTTGTGAACAAATATAATGTACTCTCTTTCTGCAAATAAAATAAAATAAAATTAAATTAAATTAAATTTTAAAAAAAGTACTGTGTTAAGCTCTTTTGACTCAGAGTGCCAATGCTGCTTGATACCATAAGCTAGTGGCACTTTCAGCTCCCTTACTCTCAGTCCCATTTAAAAAAATTCTGAAACAGAAAATGTCTAAACAAAAATATTTTAAAGAGTCAATAAACACAGCTCAATCTTTTAAAAAGAACTGACACAGCTAAAGTATTTTTAGACCATATTTGCAAATTTATAAGGCAATACATGTCAATATTATCGTTTTAATATATTGTTTTATTTAGTGTGTGTTCGTGTGTATGCGTGACATGGTATGTAATGTGGGTGCATGTTCTGTAGTGGGCATGTGGAGGTCAGAGGATAACCTGTAACAGTTCATTATCTCTGTCTACATTGTGGATCACAGGGATTGAAGTCAAGGCTCCAGGTTTGGTGTCAAGTACCTTTACTTGCTACGCTATCTTTCCAGCCTTCAATTTTATTCTTATGCACCAAACCATAAATAATCAAAAAGTACTTCCTAATTTACAAAGATATGATATTGTAATAAGATTATCTTCATAATTCCTTTGAGGCTGCCATTCCCCTCACAGCAACCCAGGTTCAGCAATCTAGCATTAGAATTGCACAAAATAGAATCCCCTGGTTCTCAGCTGAGGATAGGAATTGGCCTGCTCTAAATTATGGGGCTGAAAAAACTCAAAAGTAATTTAATTTCATTAAGAAGTGAGGTTGGAGGCATGGTACATCATATCATAATGGCATATCGCAGTCAAACGGTCAATGGATGCTGGACTGAGTGGTAAAGCACCATCAAGCAAAGCATGGCAATTACTGACAAATACAATTTTAACAACTGCTGTAATCAATGGGGAGCATTTGAAGAACATCGATGCATCTCCATAGACTGAGAGTATCTTCCAAAGATAAGAATCAGTGCAGAGGAAAGGGCATTAATTTAACAGCGAAGAAGACCAGCAGACCACATTGAAGCAAGTGAGCAAGGTTAGCATGCACTGAGAAAACACTTCTGTGAGTTTGTGATGTAAGGTCACAAGTGTTAGTTACAATCTCATAAAGAACGTGTTGTGGAGCACCTCCAATTGGAATAAACTCCAAGAGCGAAGCCTAGGGCTAAGTGAGGCTTTTAAGTCATGGTGCACAGGGAAAGACTACGTGTGCAGAACAGCCACAGATCTAAATTACGGTTTCACAGCAAATAAAAGCTGGGTGGGATCCTGGATTCTGTCTGAAACTACAAACAAAACAAAAAACAAACAAACAAAAAACCCTTATTAGAAAAAATAAACAGTGAAATTCCAGTAAACTATGTTATGAGCACTGTACTAATTACTTTCCTAATTTTCATAATATCACAGTTTCTGTAAGCTTTTGTCACACAAGGTTTCTGGATACAGAGGAACTTTTCCGAAAGTCTAAAGTCATTTCTATTCATCTTTAACAAGAGGAAAATCCATATTCCCCTTTTCTTCAGGAAGGAAGGAGAAGTACAGTCTTTCATGTGTCTGACTCTCACTATTGAATAAATTGCACCACCACCACCACCACCACCACAACAACAACAACAACAAGACTGTCCACAAACTATTTTAAAGCCTTGTATTTGAGAACTTACTCTAGTTTCTTAACACCCTCACCGCAATCGCCTAAAGGCAGAAGATGCATCAGGCTAGCACACTATCTCAACTCCCGGTGTATGCCACACTGTTCAGTTAAAATTCAAGCCATGCTTATGTAACAAAATGTGATTTCTTTTTCTTCTTACCTTTGTGTTACCAGTCATTGCTGAATTTTACCAGGTAACTGATGATCCTAGATCCTGGGTCCTAGATCTCTTGCCACAGCTCTTTGAAGTTCTAGTTATTTTCCTCTGTTTGCCGTGGTTTGGGGAATCTTGAAATGCGTTTTATCTATGACACTGGCAGTATTAGGAGAGTCTCTCTAGGAATCAGTCTACTGTCCAGACAAGTATTAGCTTTTACTTTAAACATGGATTACACTGTGAGAAATGGCATCTTAGGGATCATCGCTTCCAAACGCTTAAAAGCATCAAACTGAAGTCAGTTGAGCTTTTCAAGCTTCTATTCAAGTTCATTTGCCAGTAAGTACTCATATTTTCTATACAAAATTAACATAAATTAACACACAAGCCACATTCTGAGGGGTCTTGCTACTTCAAGTGTGACCCATGGACTCACGGCATCAGCATTACTTGGGAGTGGAGCTCAATAAAAAAATACCATTTTTCAGGCCCTGGTCCAGTGTTCCTGAGAGAATGTTCACTTTAGCAATATTCCCTGGTGACTTCAGTAAGTTAGAGTGCTGCTCTGGGGGAGAATCTTTTCACTTAGGCATTTGAATAAAATTCATATGTTGCAAATTCCCCAAGAAAAGCCATGGTTCCGCTCATTTTACCAATGATAAAGTAGAGGATCTCCATAAGACAATGTCTTGGTCATATTCATATATCCAGAAGCTGGCAGAACCCGGGAGGGAAGATCTTCAGCTTCCTAATCCTCTCCTACATACTATCCATACCCCGAGACTCATTTTCATCTGCCAAGAAATTGTAGAAATAAATGCTTAGAAGTACTGGCTGAAATGTCTAAACATCGCCTGTGCTTGCAAAGTTTCTCTCCACTGTGCAGCACTTGCTATGTATCAGAGCAGAGCCAGACCAGGGTAGGGGTTTCCCTGCTGACTCTTGCGGATGGAATGTGTTCTTTAGCAAGTCAACACTAGTGTCAGGTGGGTAAGGACCTACATCCGGTAGATCAAGGGCATGCAATCATTCCTTAGGTAATTTGTTTCCTTTGTACTAGACCCAAGTCTCACACAGGAGCTCTGGATTCTGCCAGTCAGGTCCTTGCTTTGCAGTGACCTTTGCTGTTTATGAGGCCACATCACTAGCCAGCCCAGCCCACTGTAAGTGCTATGCAGAGAGTGATAAGCAGAGTAACCATGGTTATGATAGTGATCTTTTAGAAACCTTTATTATAGAATATAGATTGTACTGGCAAGGGTGGCTAAGGTTTCTTTGGAGCCCAGGGAGTAGAGTTGCAAGAACCTGGTTAATTACCAAACAGTTCATAGAGGGATGCCACCTTTGTGGGGAGCCTTCATTCTTAGTCAGATACAGGTCATGCTAAATGTTAAGAAATACCCTACATGGAAAAGATTGTATCACTCCATCCCTGCATTTATAATTGCATTTATCTTTTAGGTAATCAGTTTAAAGAAAATTACTTCAGAAATGTATACCAAAAAAATTAACAGTTTTCTTTACACCAACTCATTTTGTTACCTTTAAAATAACAACCATTTAAACCATTTATCAAACACTTCACAGATCAGCTGGGCAGTTCCAGCCAGGGCCAGCTTGGGCAACATTCCTATACTCTCATGTGTTAGAAGCTAGGTGAACCAGGAAGGCTATGTTCACACAGTAGATTATCAGGTGTGTACCTGACTGTCTAGCAGACAAGTTCAGCTTTCTTCCCTTAGCAGTCTCAAGGCCCAGAGAGCAGCAAGAGCCAGCCCTGTTTGCATCAGACTTGCTACTGTGTCTTAACAAGAGAAACTCACTTAACTTATTAGAGTCGGAGACAATGTGGTAGGCTATGAATCCATCCCAATAACCTCGCCTACTTCATTATTATGGGATAATTCTGTGGCATAGGCTGAGCTGTATGCTCAGCAAAGAAGCTAAAATTGTATGATGGCCAGAGGATTCTGGTATGGAAGCAGCAGTAGACAATCTGACTTTACACACGACTTTCATCATTAGGATATAAACAACTGCTGAGGGCAGCTCACAGGCCCATGCTGTAGACCTAAGTAGAATTAGCGACAGAATATAAGGACAAGTCAAAGGCTTAAGTGCTAAAGATTGTAAACCACGGTAAATGGAGGAATGGAGGATGTTGTTAAGATGTTATTACATTTTCAAAGATGCGTTGCTCTGACCAGTTCTGTGGCTTCTATGTCTCCTACTTGGTAGACATACTAATATAGAGAACTTTTCAACATGAAGAGTCTTTGATGCTTTCAACAATATTACAGAGATATTGCTTCTATTTTTAGCACCAGACGGCCATTTAAAACATTCCCTGGGGTTAAAAAATAATCCTGTCTGGGGATGTAGCTGAGTGTTAAGTACAAGTCTAGCATGAATGAAGGGCTCAGGTCAATCCCAAGCAAGGCACCATTCACACATACACAATAGCTTTAAAAAACAAAAATGTGTCTAATTTATTTTTATGAATTTATTTCGGTGAATACAGTTGAAATAAGAATAGGCTTGGTTTCCCCTTAAAGACCTTACAACCTCGGCTTCATTGCAGCAGATGCACAGGCACAATGTAAGGCAGAGTCTGTACCAGTTTTGTTAATCTGTAGCATAAGGGTTGTCACATTCGAGGGAAATGCGAAAACTAATTCCCTTGAGTCTAGCATACAAATGTACTACTGGCTAGCAAATTAAAAAGAGACATCCCGATCTCACATCAAAATCAGAGACTGTTTCATTCTTTAGGCAATAAAGTTTGAAATCCTGTCAACTTGGAAATATGGAATTCTATCCATATTGACTCTGTTCTACACACATAACAGAGGTGGGCTCCTCCAAATCCTGAGAACACCTGAATCGCATAGCAAGAGGGAGGCAGTTGAAAGAAGATCTAAGTTACCTACATTACACCATATAAAGGATTTTCTCTCCTGTTGAATTCTAACAAAGGTGATAAAAGATCCTCTTCTTCACTCTGTACCCAAAGAATCAATGTAAATCAGCCCATACCTTTCCACCCCAAAGGTAGTGTGGCAGTCAATACATTCCACATCTCAGAGGTGAAGCAAAAATGCCTGTTTCTGTACTATAGTTTATATAGCTAGGCAAATGACATTCCAGAGTGCATAGTTTTTGTTTTTTTTTTTTTTTAACAAAGTAGGCATTAGACAATCTTGAACGGCCCCTGCTCTGCCTGAAATCTTTGCAATACTAATTATTAGACTAAATATGTCCATGTGTAAGCAGATGTAATCGTGGTTGCAGTGTGATTCCCAGAAACAAGCTTATATCACATAGCCCCAATTTCCTAAGACAAAACTAGGCTTCACATATACATGCAGACCCCAGACTCACTTAAGACAATGGTTATTTATTTATTTATTTATTTATTTATTTATCTACAAGTACAATGCTCACTTTGGGTATTCTCAGTTCCCCACTCCAGTTCTCTTTCGTAGGTAGACTCTTTTGCCCATTTCCCTGGCATTCCAGGTATCTTACAATTAACCCACTATGTATAAAATGGTCCTTGGCCAAACCAGAAGAGTCTTGCCTCAAAGGTTATATTTTCTCCTCATGGTGACTTTGAAAAACAGTCAATGTTTGACATCAAGTTTCAAATGGAAAAGCAGAAAAAAAGGTTTCACTGTTTGAAGGTGAGGTCATGGGGTGAGTACCCAGCTTAAACAATGCATTTTCTCAGCATTTCCTCTGGTCCATCCTACTTTTCTCACTCACTTTCTCCTTGAGAACTTCCTCAATACACCATGTGGGTGGAATCCTTGTCTCAGGTTCTGCTAGAGGGAAATCAGCCTAAGACATCACCAGTCTTTTCAGCAACTGGGAAACAAAAATGTCTGATACCCTTGGTCGAATTCGAACTTACAACTTAAAAAGTTACTATTGAGGAGTTTCACATAATCTCATTTACTATTGATAATACCCCTGATAAGTTTTTTGCTTCCTTTATCCAAGTTATCCTGTTAGCCAGGTGATATAGATACATATATATGTTTCTTGTGGCTATAAAAACAGAGTTGATGTTTGACATCATAGACATAATGGTAAGTACATGGACACTCAGATCTCTGCATGCCCTACAAATGTCTCAGGCAAATTTCAGCACTGTCTAGTATCCAGATATATAATGTAAAGGGGAAGAGTTTCTATTCTACAAGGATAAGTTCCTCCATCTCTATAGACTTTTGCTTCATGGAAAAGATATAATTATGGTTTTGTTTACTTAATATTCCTATTTCAAGAACTTTGTGACAGACTTCTACAGGAACCAAAAGAACATATCACCTTAAATATATTGATTAAATTACTCAGCCACTATTAGAAAAATAAGTTTTTCATAATGGTTCTTCGGATTGATACTCTATCTCTCTAAATTAAACCCACAGACATCTGCTATGGGGCTCTCTGGCTCTGGAAAATGTCCTGAAACATGACCCATTTTGTAAAACCAAGGGAGATGACCCAATGTTTACTATGCTGTCTCTGATGAGCACAAAATGGCAAACATTTCCTCTCTCTTTTTCTTCCCCTACTTTTAGAACATACAATGTTTTTTTTTCTTCTCCTGCCTCCCCCAACTCTATTTCTGCCTTTGCATAGAACTTTGCCTGTTATATATATGATTTAATTTTTTAATAAGGGGTAATCAAAGCATCTCTCATAGTTCACAATTGCAGGTTAGTACCTCTGCAGAACTTGCCTCAGAAAACAATAGATGCATTCAAGCACTGTGACTCAGCTTCATGCTAACCTTTTCCTCTCTTCATCAGAAGTAGAAATGAGCAGATTAGACATTAAGGATATTGGTGCATTTTTGCCACATTAGTCATATCTCTCAGCGTCAGTGTTCACAAAGTGTTCTCTGTGTTAGAAGATGTTTGAGACCATTAGATCCAACACCTTCTGCAAGTCATGTCTTTCCGTCATTTTTATAAACAAGAACACATCATACAGTAGGATTCCATATAGGAGCATTTGCCATGTTGATCTTTCTTCTTTCATTGAAGTCTTGGTAGCTAATTGTTTTTTAAAATTCGATTTGTAATATGTGATTCTCCTCCTATACTGAGGTTGTCTTTTAAAGTGGATTGTAGTACCTATGATAAAGGCATCCCTTTAAAGGGTCAATTATGTTGCAAGGCAACATCCCTTTGCATGCATGGTGTTAAATTGTAAAAGCAACACTATAACTATCACCTCCCTCACTGAGTTGAAGAAACTGAGGCTTAGCAGTTACATAATTGGACTGCTATAAAATATAGACCTGCTTTTTATATTTATGGGCCCAGGACAAGAAACAAATGATGTCTACACCCTCTTTATTATGCCATGATGGTTCTCCAGCACCATAAGGGACTGAGTGTTCAAAATGCAGACATCTCAGGTTAGCTGTCTGAGCTTTGTTGGAGTCTTGCTACTCTATAAATGGGTTTCCCTTAGCTACTCTTCTGGCCTAAAAGTATATAGGCAAGCAGAGTCCCTACCTTCAGGACAACAACCAAAAGAAAAGATCCCTGCATGTCATACAAGTGTCTCAGGGAAATTTTAACATTAGCTATGATCTGGATATATGATCTGAGGAAAGTTTGCATTCCACGTAGGTAGGTCCCTCCATCTCTGTAGACTTTTGCCTCTGGAAAGAGATACAATCAAACAGAACAAAGATGTAGCCTATTAAAACATAGGACTAAATGTAGGAACCTTTGCTGCCTATGTCTGAAAGCAGAACTTGACTTCTGCCACAGAGCTGGTTGGGGCTGGGTTTAATTGCATCCCAAGGAAACGGGATCCTTTATTTACCCACACAGCAATACACCTGTTCCCATATCCCATAGATTACTTCAGTATTTTTTAAAAAGGATTTAATATTCCTCATGCATTAGGTGAGAAGATTTTATTCCCCACCCCACCCCACCCCCAGCCCTTTGAGGACTGCACGGACAAATAATCTGGCCTTTAGGAGTAGATGATCAATAGACAAGGCAATTCTTGGCAGAATTCTTTCCATACTTAGAATGCTTCACCCAAAAGTTCAAGGCCCAAGGAAATGATTAACAAGATCATACACGCCTAACCACCCAAGGGACAGGAGAGGAGGCAGGAAGCAGAGGTTCAAGGCCTCCACATTAATGCAAACTAAGAGAGGAGTAGAGCTATGCAGAGCTGGCACCTCCTGTGGGACTTAATGCACATACAGGGCTCAACCAATGCCCCATAAATAAAGAGAGAAACACAGCATAAACTTGTAAATACAGTTGAACATTTGATACTCTTCTTTCCTGGCTCAGTACATGTCTCATACTAGTCAAGTGGATTAGATATACTTTATCAGTATAAATAGTGCCAACCCACCTATCTTATCATCTTATTTGTTATGATGTCTACACTCTATATCTCTCTATAATAATTTCAGTTATAAATGACCAAATACTGTGCTTTTTCTACATTGGAGTTAGAAGAAAAAAAAAAAAGAGCACGTAAGAATAAAAGACCAAAAGATGGAAGAAGAGGGGAAGAAGCAAGTCAAATTGAAGAGAAAGAGGAGAAGAGGCACAATATTGAATAAACATATTATGCTTAACTTACGAATTATGTACAACATACAATAATAGTATTGTATGAATTAAACAATTATAACAATCTGCCATTAAATCATTAATATGTTAGTAATGTTTCAGGAATATTATTCAGTAAAACAAAGATATTCCAAGGACTGCAAACATAGTTCAGTTGGTAAAGTGCTTGACTTACAGGCACAAGGACCTGAATTTGGGCCTCAGAATCTAATCATCAGAAGGTAGATGTGGTCTTGCATGCTTATAATCTCCTCAAGACTGGTAAGATAGCCAGATATACACCTAAAACAGCTAGCCTAGACTATTTACAAATTTCAGGCTGGTAAGGCATACCCCACATCTCTCTCTCTCTCTCTCTCTCTCTCTCTCTCTCTCTCTCTCTCTCTCTCACACACACACACACACACACACACACACACAAAAGTTAGATGTCACCTGTGGAATGACACCCAATATTGAACCTCTTCATACATATGTATATAAGCACTCTAAACATAGACACACACACATATACATGCACACCATAATTTGAACACATGTCAGGAAATTCTACATCAGTTCATCTAATATGTGGGTCGGCTTCTAAGAAGGTAGCTCACGTTACTGCTTGTTTGCTATCTCAAAACATAACTGAAGCTGAGACTGTTTAGATTAAAGAACATGCAGCACTAAATCATAATTTTATTCCTTTCTTTGACAATGAGATGTGGCTTGGAGTCTTTACAAGTGATGACAGCAATAATAATAAAAAAATAACAGAAAGAAAGAAAGAAAGAAAGAAAGAAAGAAAGAAAGAAAGAAAGAGAGAGAGAGAAAGAGAGAAAGAGAAAAGGAAGGAAGGAAGGAAGGAAGGAAGAAAGAAAGAAAGAAAGAAAGAAAGAAAGAAAGAGAGAGAGAGAAAGAGAGAAAGAGAGAAAGAGAGAAAGAGAGAAAGAGAGAAAGAGGAAAGGAAGGAAGGAAGGAAGGAAGGAAGGAAGAAAGAAAGAAAGAAAGAAAGAAAGAAAGAGAGAGAGAGAAAGAGAGAGAGAAAGAGAGAAAGAGAAAAGGAAGGAAGGAAGGAAGGAAGGAAGAAAGAAAGAAAGAAAGAAAGAAAGAAAGAAAGAAATCCAAGGCCAGTCTTTCCAAAGCTACCTAACTCCTAGAATACTCCAAAAATGGACCAAGCACCAAAATTCTATGTACAGACCATCAGTGCACAAGCTCAGAATCACCCATTTTGGCATCACCTGTGTTTATTTCTCAGAGTATGATTGGCATCACCTCTGTAAAGAGCCAAGCCCTTGGGCAAAACAAACATTCTTTCCATATTTAACTTAGATCTGTGACTTATCAGCATTGGACACAACTAGTCTAATCCTGTCTCCTGGTGTCTTGGAACAGGTCCAGTGAAGATGACCAGAATGTTTTCTCTTCGGACTTATATGTTGCCTCCATGGCCTGGAGTTTCTGTTTATCAACTTTAAATTTAGGTTATCTCCCCATGTTTTCTTCGCTGAAAGGTGAATCTGAAGCATCCTTGCCCCGGCATACCAGAGAAACTTCAGATGCTTATCTTGTGTGTCTTATGATAGGGCCACTGCTGTCAAGGGTGTCCGCTGGGTATTCAGTACAATGTGAAGCCTGGAGCTCTGCCTACTATATTGAAACATAATGGCAACTGATGGTACCTACTTATGGTGGTAGGGGGGAATCTCCCCGTATGAACGTGAAGTCATATTGGTGGTGAACACAGGCTACACAGAAGCAAACAAGGATGGGGATGCTCTGTTGGAGAATGTCTTCATTTCTTTTTCTATTGCTGCTCACAGTTCAAGGGCACAGTCCATCACAGAGGAGGTCAAGACAATGGGAGCTCAACGTGGCTGCACACATTCCAGCCATGATTGGAAAACAGAGAGAGAGAAATGTATGAGCTTGGCTAGCTTTCTTATTTGATGCAGTTCAGACCCAAACTTAGGGAATCATAATGCCCACTTTCCATGTGGCTTTTTGTACTTCAGTCAACTCAATTAGCATAATCCCTCACCAGCATATCCAGAAATTAAATAATCCCTCACCGATGTGTCTGTATCCTAGGTAATTCTAGGCTTGTATCCTAGGTAATTCTAGATTCTATCTAGTTGCCAATTGATGTTAACCACTGAAAGAGAGCTAACCAACATGGTGGCTGAAAGCTTTGCATCAAAAGGTGCATAGGTGATCCTATAGTACTCTTGTCCTGGCAAATTAATGAATAGAGAGCCCCCTTTCATCCTCTAAAATGCCTTAGACCAATCTATGGGTCATGACTCCATTGACAAATTTTTATCTCCAAAACTATTTACATTATGGTTTGCAACAATCGCAAACTTACAATTATGAAGTAGCAATGAAAATAATTTTATACAAGTCCCTTCCGCTCGACTCGAGACTCGAGCCCCGGGCTACCTTGCCAGCAGAGTCTTGCCCAACACCCGCAAGGGCCCACACGGGACTCCCCACGGGACCCTAAGACCTCTGGTGAGTGGACCACAGTGCCTGCCCCAATCCAATCACGTGGAACTTGAGACTGCGGTACATAGGGAAGCAGGCTACCCGGGCCTGATCTGGGGCACAAGTCCCTTCCGCTCGACTCGAGACTCGAGCCCCGGGCTACCTTGACAGCAGAGTCTTGCCCAACACCCGCAAGGGCCCACACGGGACTCCCCACGGGACCCTAAGACCTCTGGTGAGTGGAACACAGCGCCTACCCCAATCCAATCGCGTGGAACTTGAGACTGCGGTACATAGGGAAGCAGGCTACCCGGGCTTGATCTGGGGCACAAACCCCTTCCACTCCACTCGAGCCCCGGCTACCTTGCCAGCTGAGTCGCCTGACACCCGCAAGGGCCCACACAGGATTCCACACGTGATCCTAAGACCTCTAGTGAGTGGAACACAACTTCTGCCAGGAGTCTGGTTCGAACACCAGATATCTGGGTACCTGCCTTGCAAGAAGAGAGCTTGCCTGCAGAGAATACTCTGCCCACTGAAACTAAGGAGAGTGCTACCCTCCAGGTCTGCTCATAGAGGCTAACAGAGTCACCTGAAGAACAAGCTCTTAACAGTGACAACTAAAACAGCTAGCTTCAGAGATTACCAGATGGCGAAAGGCAAACGTAAGAATCCTACTAACAGAAATCAAGACCACTCACCATCATCAGAACGCAGCACTCCCACCCCACCTAGTCCTGGGCACCCCAACACAACCGAAAATCTAGACCCAGATTTAAAAACATTTCTCATGATGATGATAGAGGACATCAAGAAGGACTTTCATAAGTCACTTAAAGATTTACAGGAGAGCACTGCTAAAGAGTTACAGGCTCTTAAAGAAAAGCAGGAAAACACAGCCAAACAGGTGATGGAAATGAACAAAACCATACTAGAACTAAAAGGGGAAGTAGACACAATAAAGAAAACCCAAAGCGAGGCAACGCTGGAGATAGAAACCCTAGGAAAGAGATCTGGAACCATAGACGTGAGCATCAGCAACAGAATACAAGAAATGGAAGAGAGAATCTCAGGTGCAGAAGATTCCATAGAGAACATCGACACAACAGTCAAAGAAAATACAAAATGCAAAAGGATCCTAACTCAAAACATCCAGGTAATCCAGGACACAATGAGAAGACCAAACCTACGGATAATAGGAATTGATGAGAATGAAGATTTTCAACTTAAAGGGCCAGCTAATATCTTCAACAAAATAATAGAAGAAAACTTCCCAAACATAAAAAAAGAGATGCCCATGATCATACAAGAAGCATACAGAACTCCAAATAGACTGGACCAGAAAAGAAATTCCTCCCGACACATAATAATCAGAACAACAAATGCACTAAATAAAGATAGAATATTAAAAGCAGTAAGGGAGAAAGGTCAAGTAACATATAAAGGAAGGCCTATCAGAATTACACCAGACTTTTCACCAGAGACTATGAAAGCCAGAAGAGCCTGGACAGATGTTATACAGACACTAAGAGAACACAAATGCCAGCCCAGGCTACTATACCCGGCCAAACTCTCAATTACCATAGATGGAGAAACCAAAGTATTCCACGACAAAACCAAGTTCACACAATATCTTTCCACGAATCCAGCCCTTCAAAGGATAATAACAGAAAAGAAGCAATACAAGGACGGAAATCACGCCCTAGAACAACCAAGAAAGTAATCATTCAACAAACCAAAAAGAAGACAGCCACAAGAACAGAATGCCAACTCTAACAACAAAAATAAAAGGGAGCAACAATTACTTTTCCTTAATATCTCTTAATATCAATGGACTCAATTCCCCAATAAAAAGACATACACTAACAGACTGGCTACACAAACAGGACCCAACATTCTGCTGCTTACAGGAAACCCATCTCAGGGAAAAAGACAGACACTACCTCAGAGTGAAAGGCTGGAAAACAATTTTCCAAGCAAATGGACTGAAGAAACAAGCTGGAGTAGCCATTTTAATATCGGATAAAATCGACTTCCAACCCAAAGTTATCAAAAAAGACAAGGAGGGACACTTCATACTCATCAAAGGTAAAATCCTCCAAGAGGAACTCTCAATTCTGAATATCTACGCACCAAATGCAAGGGCAGCCACATTCATTAGAGACACTTTAGTAAAGCTCAAAGCATACATTGCACCTCACACAATAATAGTGGGAGACTTCAACACACCACTTTCTTCAAAGGACAGATCGTGGAAACAGAAACTAAACAGGGACACAGTGAAACTAACAGAAGTTATGAAACAAATGGACCTGACAGATATCTACAGAACATTTTATCCAAAAACAAAAGGATATACCTTCTTCTCAGCACCTCACGGGACCTTCTCCAAAATTGACCATATAATTGGTCACAAAACAGGCCTCAATAGATACAAAAATATTGAAATTGTCCCATGTATCCTATCAGACCACCATGGCCTAAGACTGATCTTCAATAACAACATAAATAATGGAAAGCCAACATTCACGTGGAAACTGAATAACACTCTTCTCAATGATACCTTGGTCAAGGAAGGAATAAAGAAAGAAATTAAAGACTTTTTAGAGTTAAATGAAAATGAAGCCACAACGTACCCAAACCTATGGGACACAATGAAAGCATTTCTAAGAGGGAAACTCATAGCGCTGAGTGCCTCCAAGAAGAAACGGGAGACAGCACATACTAGCAGCTTGACAACACATCTAAAAGCCCTAGAAAAAAAGGAAGCAAATTCACCCAAGAGAAGTAGACGGCAGGAAATAATCAAACTCAGGGGTGAAATCAACCAAGTGGAAACAAGAAGAACTATTCAAAGAATTAACCAAACGAGGAGTTGGTTCTTTGAGAAAATCAACAAGATAGATAAACCCTTAGCTAGACTCACTAAAGGGCACAGGGACAAAATCCTAATTAACAAAATCAGAAATGAAAAGGGAGACATAACAACAGATCCTGAAGAAATCCAAAACACCATCAGATCCTTCTACAAAAGGCTATACTCAACAAAACTGGAAAACCTGGACGAAATGGACAAATTTCTGGACAGATACCAGGTACCAAAGTTGAATCAGGATCAAGTTGACCATCTAAACAGTCCCATATCACCTAAAGAAATAGAAGCAGTTATTAATAGTCTCCCAACCAAAAAAAGCCCAGGACCAGATGGGTTTAGTGCAGAGTTCTATCAGACCTTCAAAGAAGATCTAATTCCAATTCTGCACAAACTATTTCACAAAATAGAAGTAGAAGGTACTCTACCCAACTCATTTTATGAAGCCACTATTACTCTGATACCTAAACCACAGAAAGATCCAACAAAGATAGAGAACTTCAGACCAATTTCTCTTATGAATATCGATGCAAAAATCCTCAATAAAATTCTCGCTAACCGAATCCAAGAACACATTAAAGCAATCATCCATCCTGACCAAGTAGGTTTTATTCCAGGGATGCAGGGATGGTTTAATATACGAAAATCTATCAATGTAATCCATTATATAAACAAACTCAAAGACAAAAACCACATGATCATCTCGTTAGATGCAGAAAAAGCATTTGACAAGATCCAACACCCATTCATGATAAAAGTTTTGGAAAGATCAGGAATTCAAGGCCCATACCTAAACATGATAAAAGCAATCTACAGCAAACCAGTAGCCAACATCAAAGTAAATGGAGAGAAGCTGGAAGCAATCCCACTAAAATCAGGGACTAGACAAGGCTGCCCACTTTCTCCCTACCTTTTCAACATAGTACTTGAAGTATTAGCCAGAGCAATTCGACAACAAAAGGAGATCAAGGGGATACAAATTGGAAAAGAGGAAGTCAAAATATCACTTTTTGCAGATGATATGATAGTATATATAAGTGACCCTAAAAATTCTACCAGAGAACTCCTAAACCTGATAAACAGCTTCGGTGAAGTAGCTGGATATAAAATAAACTCAAACAAGTCAATGGCCTTTCTCTATACAAAGAATAAACAGGCTGAGAAAGAAATTAGGGAAACAACACCCTTCTCAATAGTCACAAATAATATAAAATATCTTGGCATGACTCTAACTAAGGAGGTGAAAGATCTGTATGATAAAAACTTCAAATCTCTGAAGAAAGAAATTAAAGAAGATCTCAGAAGATGGAAAGATCTCCCATGCTCATGGATTGGCAGGATCAACATTGTAAAAATGGCTATCTTGCCAAAAGCAATCTACAGATTCAATGCAATCCCCATCAAAATTCCAACTCAATTCTTCAACGAATTGGAAGGAGCAATTTGCAAATTTGTCTGGAATAACAAAAAACCTAGGATAGCAAAAAGTCTTCTCAAGGATAAAAGAACTTCTGGCGGAATCACCATGCCAGACCTAAAGCTTTACTACAGAGCAATTGTGATAAAAACTGCATGGTACTGGTATAGAGACAGACAAGTAGACCAATGGAATAGAATTGAAGATCCAGAAATGAACCCACACACCTATGGTCACTTGATCTTCGACAAGGGAGCTAAAACCATCCAGTGGAAGAAAGACAGCATTTTCAACAATTGGTGCTGGCACAACTGGTTGTTATCGTGTAGAAGAATGCGAATCGATCCATACTTATCTCCTTGTACTAAGGTCAAATCTAAGTGGATCAAGGAACTTCACATAAAACCAGAGACACTGAAACTTATAGAGGAGAAAGTGGGGAAAAGCCTTGAAGATATGGGCACAGGGGAAAAATTCCTGAACAGAACAGCAATGGCTTGTGCTGTAAGATCGAGAATCGACAAATGGGACCTAATGAAACTCCAAAGTTTCTGCAAGGCAAAAGACACCGTCAATAAGACAAAAAGACCACCAACAGATTGGGAAAGGATCTTTACCTATCCTAAATCAGATAGGGGACTAATATCCAACATATATAAAGAACTCAAGAAGGTGGACTTCAGAAAATCAAATAACCCCATTAAAAAATGGGGCTCAGAACTGAACAAAGAATTCTCACCTGAGGAATACCGAATGGCAGAGAAGCACTTGAAAAAATGTTCAACATCCTTAATCATCAGGGAAATGCAAATCAAAACAACCCTGAGATTCCACCTCACACCAGTCAGAATGGCTAAGAACAAAAATTCAGGTGACAGCAGATGCTGGCGAGGATGTGGAGAAAGAGGAACACTCCTCCATTGTTGGTGGGAGTGCAGGCTTGTACAACCACTCTGGAAATCAGTCTGGCGGTTCCTCAGAAAACTGGACATAGTACTACCGGAGGATCCAGCAATACCTCTCCTGGGCATATATCCAGAAGATGCCCCAACAGGTAAGAAGGACACATGCTCCACTATGTTCATAGCAGCCTTATTTATAATAGCCAGAAGCTGGAAAGAACCTAGATGCCCCTCAACAGAGGAATGGATACAGAAAATGTGGTACATCTACACAATGGAGTACTACTCAGCTATTAAAAAGAATGAATTTATGAAATTCCTAGCCAAATGGATGGACCTGGAGGGCATCATCCTGAGTGAGGTAACACATTCACAAAGAAACTCACACAATATGTATTCACTGATAAGTGGATATTAGCCCCAAACCTAGGATACCCAAGATATAAGATATAATTTGCTAAACACATGAAACTCAAGGAGAATGAAGACTGAAGTGTGGACACTATGCCCCTCCTTAGATTTGGGAACAAAACACCCATGGAAGGAGTTACAGAGACGGAGTTTGGAGCTGAGATGAAAGGATGGACCATGTAGAGACTGCCATAGCCAGGGATCCACCCCATAATCAGCATCCAAACGCTGACACCATTGCATACACTAGCAAGATTTTATTGAAAGGACGCAGATGTAGCTGTCTCTTGTGAGACTATGCCGGGGCCCAGCAAACACAGAAGTGGATGCTCACAGTCAGCTAATGGATGGATCATAGGGCTCCCAATGGAGGAGCTAGAGAAAGTAGCCAAGGAGCTAAAGGGATCTGCAACCCTATAGGTGGAACAACATTATGAGCTAACCAGTACCCCGGAGCTCTTGACTCTAGCTGCATATATATCAAAAGATGGCCTAGTCGGCCATCACTGGAAAGAGAGGCCCATTGGACTTGCAAACTTTATATGCCCCAGTACAGGGGAATACCAGGGCCAAAAAGGGGGAGTGGGTGGGCAGGGGAGTGGGGGTGGGTGGATATGGGGGACTTTTGGTATAGCATTGGAAATGTAAATGAGTTAAATACCTAATAAAAAATGGAAAAAAAAAAAGAACTTCTTTGTCACAGAGTTAAAAAAAAAAAAAAAAAAAAAAAAAAAAAGAAAATAATTTTATGGTTGGGGGGTCACAACAGCATGAGGAACTATATTAAAGGGCAAAGCATTAGGAAGGTTGAGAACCACTGCCTTAGACAATGGACAAAACACTATATGGTTAGTCTAGTGTGACTCTATTCTTTTTTAGATATGACACTTGGTGAGGCTTCCTCCCTCTAAGCATTAAATCTGTAAACTGGGAGCAATAAAAAGCACAGCCTCTCAGGCTGTTATGAAATTAAAGTTTGAAAACTGTGTGCTTCCTCTGCTACATAGTAAGCACTAAATGAATTTTAGTTAGTATAACTTTAATATGTCACCTGGGTGAAAATTTGTCTCCTGGGACTGAACCCTGTGACCAGCAATCTTTTACTCGCAGACTGTTTTAGCCAAATACTCATGAGCTACACAATTACAACAATATAGTCTGCCACAGCACACAGTGCAATTCTTGGTGATGTTCTCAGTTTTTACCTCTCTAGCACTGACCAGAAAAACCTCAGGAATAGTGTGCCTCAGAGAAAATTGCTTCAGGTCCTGTGTCATTGCATAACAGCAGAGGTGTTACAGGTACCCAGAAGATCCAATGAAGGGCAGGACTACCTAGACCCCAAGTTTTAACAGTGACAAATGTATCAATGGCTTTTGCATAATGGGGTGAGAGTCCCTGAGTGACAAGAACAACTCTGAGACAAAGTGCAGATTAAGGAGCAGGTGGGCCATTTACAGGTTTTCTTATTGTGGTTCAGATTTTAGAGACAGGGTTTTACCATGTCATCTAAGCTTGCCTGAAACTTGCAATTCCCTTGCCTCCCCTACTGCTGAGATTACAGACATGTACCCTCACCCACGGATCCAGGATTTTACATTTCAAATTACCTGCCAGTCTGTGTCCTTGTAGGAACTTTGGTATTAGCTAATAACTGTATGTTTTGTATATGTGTGTATCTGAAAAAATGGCTGACGGTTGTGAAAAGTGTCCCACATGCCAGGAAATATGCTAAGCAGTTTGATGCAGTTAGCCCTCACGACAGCTTTCTGAATCCTGCTCATTCTGTAGGTGAGCACGTGTGACTCTTAACTCTGAGTGAGGATATAACTTGCCCAGAGCCTCCTAGCTAGGAGTAAGAATTAAAATGTGTGAGGAGCCGCCCTCGCATTTGCCATTATAAGATGGCACTGACAGCTGTGTTCTAACTGGTAAACATAATCTGCACACGTGCAGGGGCAGTTTTCCCGCCATGTGTTCTGCCTTTCTCATGATGACAACTGGGCCGATGGGCTGCAGCCAATCAGGGAGTAATACATCCTAGGCGGAGGATAATTCTCCTTAAAAGGGACGGGGTTTTGCCACTCTCTCTCTCTTGTTCTTGCTTTTTCTCTCTCTTGCTCTTGCTTTCTTGTTCTTGTTCTTTTTCTCTCTCTTGCTTTCCTGTTCTTGTTCTTTCTCTTGCTTTCTTGTTCTTGTTCTCTCTCTTGCTTTCTTGTTCTTGTTCTTTTTCTTGCTTTCTTGCTCTTGCTCTCTTGCTCTCTTGCTCTCTGGCTCCTGAAGATGTAAGCAATAAAGCTTTGCCGCAGAAGATTCTGGTTTGCTGCGTTCTTCCTGGCCGGTCGAGAACGCGGGTAAGAGTTGGTGCCGAAACCCGGGATCGAACCAGGGACCTTTAGACTCTTTAGACCAGGACTCTTACCCGCGTTCTCGACCGGCCAGGAAGAACGCAGCAAACCAGAATCTTCTGCGGCAAAACTTTATTGCTTACATCTTCAGGAGCCAGAGAGCAAGAGAGCAAGAGAGCAAGAGAGAGAGAAAGAACAAGAAAAAGAAAGCAAGAGAGAGAAAAAGCAAGAACAAGAGAGAGAAAAAGCATGGCAAAACCCCGTCCCTTTTAAGGAGAATTATCCTCCGCCTAGGACGTATTACTCCCTGATTGGCTGCAGCCCATCGGCTCAGTTGTCATCACGAGAAAGGCAGAACACATGGCGGGAAAACTGCCCCTGCACGTGTGCAGATTATGTTTACTACTTAGAACACAGCTGTCAGCACCATCTTATAATGGCAAATGTGAGGGCGGCTTCCTACATATCCCCCTTTTCTTTTAATAAGAGCAATAGGCCACCCATATTAATGAGAGTGGAGATAGAGGTCAAATCCCCAGTGTGCAGGTAAAGGAGCCATATACAGGATTAGCTCTTAGGCTCACAGGCTTTTACCCAGAGCAACCCTGACCTGCTCCCGTGTCGTTTTTCCTGGGGGAAGGGAACTAGGACACTGAACCTTCATGAAAGATGACATGTCTCCCTAGAATAGGCTCATATATGCCGCAGAGCCCTTCTACTGCAGTGCTTAGCCATGCAACTCTCTTGGGCTGCTGAAGCACACTCACTCTATCCCGTGCAATGAGACTAGCCTCGTGGGGTACAAGAGCTGAATGGCCAGCGACCTATTGCTTAAGCATAGATAACCATATATCAGGGGAAGCACCATGTTCTAGAGCTGCAAGCGCCTGGGCAATAACCACCTTGTCTCTCCTAGTTTGGGCCTTAAGCTTACAGACCAACCAAAGAAGCAACACTAATCCACAGCAAAGTATATCTCCAAATAATCCCACCCATACCCATTCTTTAAAGAAGGAAAATGCTGAGGAGATCCAATTGGGTAATCCTTTGATCAGGGAACAGGTCCAAGCGCGTGGAGTTGACCTGAATGATGGCAATTCTCAATTCCCAAAGGGTCTGTTCAAATTCAGCCGTCCAATTCTGTAACATATACTGAGAAAGACTTTTTGACAAATTAGCTGCCCTACTAAATTTCTTATACTGAATGGAAGTAACGCACAATCCCGGAAACTTTTATTCACATCCCAGCTGAGTTATTTGCCATAATACATCTAGTTGTTTCTGGACAAGATCTATGAGTTGATTAATTTCTGCCCATGGAGCATTTTTGGGATCGGAGAATGGCGGCCGCTAAGCCTGCATTGGTAAGAGGTCCCCCAAGCTCCCGACAAATCTGAGCCAGTCTTGTAAGCCTTTGTTCTTTCTTGGGGCTATGGCCGCTCTGCATTCCTGCGTGGCTTGCTCATAAATAAGCTATTCTACCAGAGGTGCGGCTTGCTCTGAATCTCCAAAAATACGCTCTGCTGCCTCTGTCATTCTGGCCACAAAATCTGAGAATGACTCCTGAGGTCTCTGGACGATCTTTGTTAGTTGTCCAGTGGCTTCACCTGCTCGGGAGAGCGCCTTCCAGGCCCTAATAGCCTTTTCATCTGATTCAGAACTATTAAGAACTGGCTCCTTGAGCTCACCTAGTGATGAGTATAGGCTCCTTCTCCTAGAGACCTCCGCTAATTGATCTTTTTTCTTTTCTTTTTTCTTTTCCTTCCTTCTATTCTCTCCCCAGGTATTCTTACCTGACCTAAACTTTTCCTCGGGTTCAAGACCCTTGGAAAGGCCTGTATACTTATTTTGTGTACCATATTTCCTCTTTGCTCCTACTCTCTCTCCCCGCTTTACTTCTGATAGATTGCCCTGAATTTCATCCAGAATTTTCAGCCCTGCCTTAACCACTTGATAACATGTGAAAAGGAACAAAAAGGCTCCTAACACTAGAAAAAGTTCAAGGCCAAACATACCTTGTAAAGCTATTTCCCACTTTACTTCTGATAGACTGTCTTGAATTTCGTTAGAAAGTTCAAGGACAGACGTACCTTGTAAAGCTATTTCCCACTTTACTTCTGATAGACTGTCTTGAATTTCGTTAGAAAGTTCAAGGCCAGACTTACCTTGTAAAGCTATACTTACGGGTACCCTGTTCCCCAGCTGAAGAGTTCTGAATTCACGCAGTTGAATCCTTCTCAACAGTCTGTGTTGCGGGAACACTTTATTGCCACCGTTCCCCAGCTGAAGAGTTCTGAATTCACGCAGTTGAATCCTTCTCAACAGTCTGTTTTACGGGAACACTTCATTACCATGACCCGCAGTTCTGGTTCCGGAATGAGGGATCTTCCTTGCGCCGGTGATGGTAACCGTCCCAGGTTTTCTTGTCCCAGGTCTTCTCGTCCTAGGTCTTCTCGTCCCAGGTCTTCTCGTCCCAGGTCTTCTCGTCCCGTCCCGGGTCTCAGCACCAACTCTTAAACGCGTTCTCACGACCGGCCAGGAAGAACGCAGCAAACCAGAATCTTCTGCGGCAAAACTTTATTGCTTACATCTTCAGGAGCCAGAGAGCAAGAGAGCAAGAGAGCAAGAGAGCAAGAGAGCAAGAGAGCAAGAGAGCAAGAGAGAGAGAAAGAACAAGAAAAAGAAAGCAAGAGAGAGAAAAAGCAAGAACAAGAGAGAGAAAAAGCATGGCAAAACCCCGTCCCTTTTAAGGAGAATTATCCTCCGCCTAGGACGTATTACTCCCTGATTGGCTGCAGCCCATCGGCTCAGTTGTCATCACGAGAAAGGCAGAACACATGGCGGGAAAACTGCCCCTGCACGTGTGCAGATTATGTTTACTACTTAGAACACAGCTGTCAGCACCATCTTATAATGGCAAATGTGAGGGCGGCTTCCTACAAAAATGCTGACTGATCTGAGCGTAGCGTCTGTGGTCTACCCATTATTCCCCAACAGTGGATCAGATACCAGAGATACAGCCTAGCTTTTCACTGTGCATTCTCAAGGAAATGGCCTTACAACAAGCCATTCCCCTAAGAGGCAGTGGGAATCCTGGCTGGGCCCAGAGAGGACAAGAAACAGAGTGTGGAGCCAAGGGAAAGATAAGCAGACAAACCAAAGCCAGCCTGCTGGCCTAGGCTAGACAGAAGCAAGGAAGCAGAGTGGTTGGGAATTCCACAGTGGATTTTCAGTTCTGTAACAATAAATGCGAACACTACACACACAATTTGTGTTAAAAAAAATATTCTACACCATGGTGTATAGAATTGCTTGTTGAACTCTCAACCATATCTCCAAGGCTCATTTTACAGATGTGATAACTGAACTCAGAGATATTAAGAGCCTAGGCCACATAAATTGTAGGAGATAGGTTTGTATCTTAATCCAGAGAGTCTAATAAACTCAAAAGCCTTTTGTAAGGCTCTACTTTGTTCTCTTGTTTTTCCAGAGATATACTTTTAGATGATATTTTACATGACATCCTAAGAAGAAACATCCTGGAATGCAGGGTGTGAGCTCTCATGGTGTCTTCCTCTTACAAATATAAGACTCCGTTTACAACATTAGGCAATAATAATCTTTACAGCTGACCGTGGTCAAATTTCTGTCTGTGATTATGAAGGCCATGGTGACTACTGTCTCACTACTCATGGCCATTATTCACGTAGCTGCTCAACTTCTTTCCAGATGACATCTGGAGGTGAAGTGTATAAGGCTGAGCTGTGAGGAATCTCATCACTACACAACCACAGAACTCTTCTGGAAAAAAAAAAAAAAAAACTGGGAACACTATCCAAGGCATAATAACCTTCATAAATAATCTACGAGCTCAAGGACATTAAATGTAAAGAAAGGTTGACCCTTGACCTCCCGTTCTCTTTAATGGTGCTTCATTAGTCTCACAAATGGAGGCAAATTCATAACAGGGGGAGAGAGGAATCAATTCTGCCACTCGAAAATAATGAAGACATATACATCAAACAACAGCTTTTTTAATTCTTTCTAATTAAGTGATTTATCCCCGAGGAGTGCTAAATTGGTTGGTGCAAATATAAATTAGACAGGGCATGAGTGTTTTAAGATCAATGTGGAGCTCTTTCTCTCTGCACTGTTTTCCTTCTTTACGTTCCCGACATTAAAACTACTGTTCTGAATATGTTCTAAAGAAACTGAAAACCCAGATTCTGTTGGCAGCTCAGCACTCAGCCCCGCCCCCTCTGTGCCTGCTCTGCCTGCCTACCTTTGTGAAGAAGCAAGCTTAGGGAGGAGGCAGAGGTCATGAAGAGAATCTGAAGCCATCTGCTGCTCCTCCCTCCACTTAGACATCAGAATATCGGCACATTTTATCCATGGTTTTGGGCTCAGTACTTTAAATCTTTTTGTCCCTCTCTCTGATACAATTCTTGATATGAAAGGGTTTATTCAAAATGTTCAAAAGTTTTGCTGTTGTCTAATACATCAGCCATCTGTAGGATGCTATATATATCTTCTCTGAGGCCCAAGATATTCTAAATGCCCTGTGTATAACTACACAATTAACTCAGGAATCACACAAGTATTAACTGATCACATTCATCATGGTTTTCACAGGAAACTGGAGCCAAAAAGAAAAGGAAACTGTATATTTTTAGATTTTTTAAAGTCGTTTTGCTTATGAGATGAAAGAAAACTAACATTACTTTACCATGACTTTGGAAAGTCCTACAACTTAAGGTGACTTAGACTTTCGAAATTTATCAGGAAACATCTAAGAGTGTACCTTAGTGTTCGTAGTTGCAGAACACCGGAAAGAGCACTGTATTTATCTGTAAGAGAAGAAGTTCTGGCAATTGCAATTTAGGGCAATGATTTACATAAGATACTTTAAAGTATGTAAATGTAAATATGTGTATATAAAGAAATGAGCTGTGAAATGTCCCAGCTCTATGGAAATTGCACCTCTGAACATGCCTTGGAGTGTGGTGTCTTAGGCTGAGCTCTCCGGTGTCCATGTGAAGAAATGATATGTGACAAATGATTTGCTAAGTGAGTTCTTCAAAGAGGAGCCAATGCATGACTGAGAAGAGCAGCAGGAAAGAGGACATCATCAAAGAAAATCTGAGTGATGCCCAGGCAAGCCTCAGCCAGAGCCTAAACTCATCTCATACTCTGTACCCTACTGTTGCAATTCTGAGAATGGAGCTTTGTTTTCTCAACCATCAGTTATGGGCTACAGGCTAAATGAGAAGGATATAAGCTCCCAGATATAGTTTGTTCCTTGCAGAAGGAAAATGCTGAACACAGAAAAAAGACACAAAGATACTGAAAAAAAAAAGGCACACAGAGACTAGGGATAGGAACACAGAACAACTGAAAGGTATTGAAAGACATCTACTCAGTCCCTTGCAAAGCCTTTGACAAGTGATGGGCAGACTGCTGTGTTTCTGTGCACCAGTACTGAGGAAGAGAACATCTTACGATTTCCCTTTTGTGATGGTCTCCTCTCCCATGTTAGTAATCTCAAAACACCACTATTAATTTATGACAGGAAGGAGATCCCGATTGGTTCTAGTGGAACTGAATTAGCAAGCATAGAATTACCCATTATAAATTGGTAGCTAGGAAAGAGGTGCGTTCTTAGTGTAAGGTTATAAACAGTGGAGAGGTAGAGATTTTGTGCTTGCTATGGGTCTTAGAGAATGACTGATGAAAATGTGTCGAGGAAAACTAGACATGAAATACTTAATAAGAGAGACGAGAAGAGGCAGGGTCATGGGGTAGGAAACACATGGGCACCATAAGGATGAAGTGAGCGTGGGTAATGAGTGGATGCTATAGGGAGTTGAGAAATGACAGACAAACTGAAATTTAGTAAGCTACTACTAGAGAAAAACGGAAAAATCAAATAAAGTGGTGAGAATACCACATAAAAAGGATAAAGACATTCAATAATCCAACATGATAATGTGAGTTATCTATCGCTATATATGAACTGATGGCAACACGCTTAGGATGATGCTGTAGGAAGGTACAAGTTCAAGAGCTATTGCTATTTCCTGAAAGGGAGCGCCAGCCAGAGAACCCAGGAGAAGGATGATGTTTTAGTCTGTGACTCTGATAAAAACAACTTTGAAAAGAAAGGATTCCTTTCACCTTACACTTCTAGGTCACAGTCCATCAGGAAGGGAAGTAAGGCTTGAGTTGAAACTTAAGGCAGGATTACCTGTGACTCCATGCCACATTACTTCTAACAAGAAATTCACAGCTGAGGAAGCACAGCAGTAACCCTGGAGGATGCTGTTCGCTAGCTTGCTAGCTAACTCCACCACTGACCGGCCCACATGTTCATATCCAGCTAACTTCCTTCTTTAGCCCTAAGACTGCCTGCCCAAGACATGTTGCTAACTAGGATGGGTGAGCTCCCTCTTACATCAGTTAATGACCAATACAATGCTTCACAGATAAGCCCACAAACCAACCTGACCTAGACAGCTCCTAAATTGAGGCTTTGCCTCACAGATGGCTCTAGGCTATGGAGGTTGACAGTTAAGGCTAAACAAGACAGATGTGAAAGATGAATCCAAGGGAAGAGTTCAATAATAATCCAGAATTTTGAGCTAATGTACACAATTTCTAAATATATAAGTTGAAGTGTCATATCCACTTTGAACAACACCATGTTTGGTTTTTTTTTTTTTTTTTTTTTTTTTTGTTGTTGTTGTTGGGTTTTTTTGTTTTGTTTGGTTTTTGGTTTTTGGTTTTGTTTTTTTTTTTTTTTTTTTTTTTTTGAGAGAGGGTTTCTCTATATAGCCTTGGCTGTCCTGGAACTCACTTTGTAGACCAGGCTGGCCTCAAACTCAGAAATCTGCCTGCCTCTGCCTCCCGAGTGCTGGGATTAAAGGCCTGCGCCATCACGCCTGACTGATGTTTGTATTTCTTATTCTGGCCTGTCATAGTAACTCTTTTATTGCCTTGACAAAGCACCAGGACAAAGGCACCTTACAGAAGAAAACATTTAATGGTGACTTGTAGTTTCAGGGAGTTAGAGTTCATGATAATGGCATGAAGAGACATAGCAGCAGGCAGGCAATCAAAACACTAGAGCACTAACTGAAATCATACATTCTGAGAGGTAACCACAGACTAAGAGGGAGAGAGCTCTAACTGTGAATAATGTGTGATTTTGAAGCCTCAAAGCCCACCTCCAGTAATGCACTTCCTCCAGCAAGACCCCAATTTCTAATTTTTCTCAAATATCTCCATCAACTCTGGATCAAACATTCAAATATATGAGCCTACAGAGTCCTTTCTCATTCAAGCCACCCTTTGCCCATATATTTCAGACTTACAATAACTGGTCTAAACTTATTGTCACAGGTTGCAGAGCACTGCAGGGCTTCAGGAAGAGTGAAAACCAACATATTCTAGCACCTGGCCTGCCGATGACCCACTCATTCTCACCATACACCAGAGCACTAACTCATGCATCCTCATGGGCATAAAGGCAAAGAACTCAGAGGCTATGTGGACACCACTGGAACTGATCATCTCTTGGGCCACATCTGCAACGTTTCAGACTTTTTTTTTTGCCTTTCTTTTTCTTTTTTTTATTACGTATTTTCCTCAATTACATTTCCAATGCTATCCCAAAAGTTCCCCACACGCCCCCCCCCCCCCCACTCTGAGTGGAACACAGCGCCTGCTCTGTTTCAGACTTTTAAACAGAAAATTTAAAAAAAAAAGAAAATTAATTGGAAACATGTACATGAGATTGATCTATAGACATAATGGGAAAATGCTTATTCTTTGTATCTTGGTAGTGATATTCCACTCATATAACTTACAAAACACCAAAATTGCAGCCAGTCTTCTGCATCCATGGACTCCATAGCTCCAGATTCAGCCACACACGTGGATAACACTGGAGAACATGATTTGTAGTGAGCTTGTATGTAGTATTTTCTTGCCATTGTTCCTGGAAAAAATACAGTATGAATTTACATGGATTTTTCATTGCATTAGATATCATAAATGACATAGAGATGATTTAAAATATACAGGACAGTTGCATAGGTTACATGTATGAGAGTCTGTAGATTTCAGTATATGAAGCGTATTTAGCATCAATTCCCAGTTGATACCAAAGGATAGCTGTAATTACCTTAATTTTAATATATTAACTTTTCTATTCTCATTTTGAAGGTTTTCATAGTTGGAATCTCTCTATTCTATTGAAAATTCCTTTTTTTTAAAAATGGTGTTTCAGCATTATGCAGATTTATTATGTGGAAAAACAATACTTTAGCAATCCATTGCAGGACATCAAGGTTAATTCTAACCTAATATTATGAGTAGTATATTGTAAAGGATGTTTCTGGGCATAATTGTTTATAAAATATATTTATAGACATGTTCATTTTGTCTAACTTAATAGAACATTATTTCTTTTAATGAAAATGTCACTGAGGCTTAGGGAAGCTGAACCACTTGGGCAACACCACACCATCCCCGGGCTTCTGATTCAATGCAGATGCTCTCACAATCCACAGAGAAGTTACTTCAGCCCTCTAGCTTGACAAGATCATTCTGTGGGTCAGCAAGTCTCAGAGTATACCATAAAGTACTTTCTGATGCCATGAAAGGCAAGGTATACCATTATAAAATATTATGCAAAGGCAAGGAACTTGCTGCCATTTAAACCTGCTGCCAATTGTCCCACTCCATATAAATTCTAAACTTTATTACTATTAAAATATTTTCACACTACATAGACGGAGAAGTGACGAGAGTATGAATTAAAACCAAACCAAAGTTCAAACACACGATGACTCTCAAGTTACATCTTATTGACATATGACTGACATGTTGAGCTAGATCAAATTACAAAACCTATTTCAGTTCTAATGCTGTTAACATTCAAATTCATATGTGTTTTAGAACCAGTGAAATATGGTAAAAATGAACTGAGCAGACCCCTTAGTGCGATGTGCAGGCCTGAGAGATTACTTAAAAAGAAAAGGTTGCATAATACATTATGTACTGGATCATCCATGGACCACTGTAACCACTTTCAAAAACACTTCAGTATCTATCCATATTTACTCAACTCTTACACGCATTGAAAAATAGTTACTGTCCTCAGGACGAAAACAAATCCTTCACAGAAAAGCTGTACTTACAAGTCTGAACGATTTGATATTTATATACAAAGAGCTAATGATCATCTGTTCATATGACTTCACCCAGCCACATACACAGAGAGCTGTCAGAGTTTTCTAGCTGAAATGTCCCTGTTGACAGTCCTTAAGCCGATTCCAGCTGAAGGCAATTTGAGTCACTGAGAAGCAGAAGGAGCCTGTCCCCAGCAGCAAAGACTTATTAGGATGGTACATGACAAGCTTCGTGTTCTTTAAAAGAAATGCCTGTGTCTTTAGGTCTTCGAATTGAGGCTCATCCTACCTAATCTTATTTTGGAATATGATAATTGTTCAATTAAAAAGATCTTTCAATCCTTATCCTGTTTGAAATCAAACCCATCAAATACTAGCATAATTGGCACCCAGCTTCATTCTTCTTTTCTTTATAGGGTACTCAGCATCCTGTCTCAGGCTTATAACCATGACTTTGATCCTTTCCATAGACAAAATTGAGAAGGTTCAGCTCAAGTCTGTATGATACTAAAGGGAAGAAGTCACTGTATGGGAGTGCCAAGTTCAAAAATCATGTCTGTCATTTGAGATTAAATTTAAAGCAGAAATTGGGCAGTGGTAATTTAGCACAATAAACCTCTACCTTACACCTGCAAATAATAATTTTCCCTAATATGAAAAAATAATGTCGCTATTTCCAACTGCCTTTTCCTTCATGCATCTCAACTCTATAATCTAGAATACTTAGATTCAATTACTAGGGGTAGAGAGTTCAGAGAAGTGTGGTTAACACCTTACTTGGTGATCCAAGTAGAAAAAAAGCATGCCTTAGCAAGAGCCCTCCTTCAAGTATTGATTTAAACTTTGTCAATCCCATCTTCTTTAAATATGCTTATGGTGTGTGTAACAGATCTCAGCAGGGCAAAGATGGCACACAGCACAGTGAGGAGAGGTTGGAGAATAGAGTTGCCCAGGAGATCAATGCAAAATGGCAAGGACCTATTTTTTTTCTTTTTTCTTTTCTTTATAATTTTTTTATTTTTTTTTTAATTTTTTATTAGGTATTTTCCTCATTTACATTTCCAATGCTATCCCAAAAGTCCCCCATAACCCCCCCCCACTCCCCTACCCACCCACTCCCACTTCTTGACCCTGGTGTTCCCCTGTACTGAAGCATCTAAAGTTTGCAAGACCAAGGGGCCTCTCTTTCCAACGATGGCCAACTAGGCCATCTTCTGATACATATGCAGCTAGAGACACGAGCTCTGGGGGGGTACTGGTTAGTTTATATTGTTGTTCCACCTATAGGGTTGCAGATCCCTTTAGCTCCTTGGGTACTTTCTCTAGCTCCTCCATTCGGGGCCCTGTGATCCATCCAATAGCTGACTGTGAGCATCCACTTCTGTGTTTCCTAGGCCCCCACGTAGCCTCACAAGAGACAGCTATATCTGGGTCCTTTCAGCAAAATCTTGCTAATGTATGCAATGGTGTCAGCATTTGGAGGCTGATTATGGGATGGATCCCTGGGTATGGCAGTCTTTAGATGATCCATCCTTTCCTCTCGGCTCCAAATTTTGTCTCTGTAACTCCTTCCATGGGTGTTTTGTTCCCAATTCTATGAAGGGGCAAAATGTCCACACTTTGGTCTTCATTCTTCTGTGTGGTACATTTACACGATGGAGTACTACTTGGCTATTAAAAAGAATGAGTTTATGAAGTTCCTAGGCAAATGGATGGACCTGGAGGGCCCATCCTGAGTGAGGTGACCCAATCACAAAAGAACTCACATGATATGTACTCACTGATAAGTGGATATTAGCCCAGAAACTTAGAATACCCAAGATTCAAGATACAGTTTGCAAAACACATGAAACTCAAGGACCTATTTTTTGATCTCTGAACAGAAAGCAAAGTTAGGGGCTGTTCCTGAACTGAAAGACAATTGTAGGAAAAGAAAGCCCCGGAAGAGCTGTGGTCTTCAATGGTCAGATCAGCCAATCAGAGATCAGAAATGATCTGAGAAACAAATGTACTGACATCGTTTTCCTCTGGTCCTTCTGTGTTGCCATCTCCATATTCCTACCACTAAGTGGAGGAAGATCTGCTGGGCAAGAACTGCAGAGCAAGTGGGTGGTGGTTGCTATGGACCTAAAGCAGCAAAAGAAAAGTACTGTCTATAGAGTAGAAAGCTAAGCTCTGCCCTATGCAAAGGTGAGTTCAATGGTTTCAGGTACTTCCTAAACTTGTTCACAGGCATATCATCCCAAAGTGTGAGGGATCTACTACCACCAGCAGCAGTTCATGAGCCTGTGTTATCCAGACTCTGCTCCTCCTAAGCTTGTCTAACTTGAGGCACTGCCCTGCTCACGCAGAGATCCTTTCATCTCTCTTAGCGTCCTTCTACATCCTAACCACTAAACAGGAGCTGTTCCTTATTAGGTAGCCATGTATCCAATCTAATGAATACTTAATTATAATAGTCAGTCTAAGGGATACAGAGCTGAGGCAGCTGTCCGCACTGACTAAGTTCATCTCTCTTCAGTCAGAAATGGTTCGGAGCAAAGCAGTTAAGAACATGAGGACTTTTCTAACAGATTTTGGGAAATTAACTGAAAGAAAGTATTCTGGAATTATAATACCGAAGAAATTGTAAAGTATACCCTATAAGCTCGTTTAACTAGATCACCCTCTGCAGAAGCAACATCATTCACAGCCAATCAGAAATCCCAAAATTCTCAAAGGAGTACATGCAGTTTTCCATGCCTGTGCTTTCTACAATTCACTGCTTATGCTTCCTTGGACAATTTATGTTCACAGAGATTCACTAAGTATATGTGGCTTGGGACCTTAATGAAGACACTACCAGGTTTTCGGGTTGTTCCAATACTACTAACGTGGCTAGCAAATGGCAGGAGTTTCCTCTCTTGTTCCAGTAGGAAATTCAACCACAGCAAATGGTGTCCCAACTGTCGTTGAAGAATCATCAAGGTGATACTATCTCCTTCCTTCCCATTGTCCAACATAGCCAGAGTCCATCATTCAGGCATGGTCCATTGAACAAGCTAAAGAGCACTGTGATTTGGTCTTCTAAGAACTTAGATAACCAAGACTAGATTTTACAGACAACTTCTCAAATACAGGGTGGGTGACCATGAGACAAGAGGTCTGATGAAAGAACACCCAAGATCTGCAGCTCAGTCTAAGCTCTATTCAAACTTCTGAGACTGTGAAATTAAGGCTAGAAGTCTCCACATTTATTAAAAGATCCCTAATATTTCCTGATTCCAGTCTGGCTGGCAATATTGCAATAAGAGCCCTCTCTCGTGGTTTGTCAAATTTCCATTCAACCACACAGCTACAGTGATTCCAGTTACAAGGCTAGAGAGGCATGTTCAAGATATAAAGTTGAAAACAAACATCAGAGACTTTGTTCATGTCAATACCAGATAGCTTTCATTTGCTGGAACAGTTTTGTTTTTAATTCAAAATGAAATCATAATCATAATTTGTTTCACTTACCTTATCACTTTATAATATATTTGATTATGTAATATTGAATTGAATTCTAAATCCAGAAGACTAGAATTTGGGAGAAATCTGGAAATTAGCTGCTGGCCCATTTATAGTAAGCCATCAACCATTGCATACAATGAGCTCATGAGTTTGAGTTTAGCATAAATTGAGAGAGGACTAAAGCAGCAGATTCGTGCTGAGGAGGGATGTAGCCTCCTGACTCATGTCAACTAAGGAGAAGCAGAAAACGACTGGATAGGGTGAGATTGGAGCAAAAATGTAAGAAATGCAGAATATGGTTAATGAAGAAGTTTAGTATTTGACCACAGAGATAATATCTTTACCAGCAGTCAGACTAACCACTTGATGCAAGAGTTGATTCAAATAGTGGAGGTGTATTCAGACCAAAAAATAAGGGAAATTGAAAAAGTCATCTTCAGAGAAGAACAAAGCCACACCCAGTCAATACCACACATTACAAAATATATCACCGTCAAGTTCTAAATTACCCAGATTGCTTGCCAAACTTGGTGAGACACCTGATGCTCCATTTTCTGAGGCTGGCCTTGTTGGATGTATGACTTCTCTGCCAAAGACAGAGTGCAGGGATAGAAAGGCATGCCTCTTGGAATCTCTTTGTGGATGCTGAGCAGTGGTCTCCTGATCCCACTGATCAAAGTTGAAGAGCAGCAGCCAGGAGGTTATATACCAGAGTTCCAAGCCAGATGGAACTCTCCTGAGTTCATCTCCTTAATTTGGGGCTAAACCCTCTGCAAGGCAAAGAAATTTCTTAGTGCCTCCTTTCCGAAGACCTCTCCTTGGCATGCACACTGACCATTAATGCCTGGTTTCTAGGACTGACTCAGAAAAGCACATTCTAAAAGATCCTTTGCTGAGAGACACATGGCAGGAGAAGTTTGAGATAAATTTCTCCCCAAGGACCCAGGCTGTTCTTGGTAATAACCATACTTCTAGTATAATATAAACAGATACACATGGACAATGGGTATGTTTATATATACACTAGAAAGGATCCATGAAGAGTGTACAACATTTCAAAAATACATATGTGGGCATGAATTAGTAGCAGCATATTGTTAGCACATGTTTGCTTCTGTGAACCACTTACAAAGCAAGTAAGGCCTTGACAACACAGAGAGAAAATGGCAGCAGTACAAGGAAGGATTTAGCATGGAGACAAAAGTCTCAGGACACGGAAGCACTGATTGTTGTCTTTCAAGTAGTTTGAGGTAACTGAAATCCCAAGCTAGGTAGAGATAGTCTGACACTTAAGACCAATAATCCACAATTTCACATGTGTCAATCATGGGTACACTTGCAGAATGAAAGTTTCATTGACAGCATCTATTCAGTTCCCTGAGTAACTCTTACTTCTCCATCAATTTGTCAGTGTTGATGCTATGCAACATGCCACTTCTTGCCCCCCACCCCAGCAGGGACTAACCCATATAAGTATCAGATTACACTGCCATTGTCTGTGCATGGTTGTGGGTAAGGAAAGAAGACAAACGGCCACTCAGAGAAGTCATAAGTCTAAGCCCCTGCTTACATTTTGTTTTATATGCATTTTTAACCTAATATAACACCACCAAGCTACAATGGTGCAAAATTAACATAGCTTGGGAGAAAGTTTGAGGTCCGTATAAGATGTCAATTCAGGATCAATGTTAAAAAGGGGGGTGGGATGTGTTCTGTAATTAAATAATGGTGTGTGAACCTAGTGGAGGTGTGGTAAGAGACATTTTAGTGGCAGGGCTTTCTCTGTACACATCATGCACGTATGTGCCTGTCCACCTGCCCCTTCTAGCTGAACCACATTGCTGATCACATAGACCTCATTTTCCAGATTATTTTGCCAAGTCCATTAGATGCCCTAGAAATCAGGGCAGGAGAAAGAAGAAGCCATCTAGTGGGTGCCTCCCTGTCTCTCTGCTTTTGGTGGCATCTTGGGCATAGATGCATCTTCTCCATGGCTCTGGACCCTCCTGCGGGGTCCTCCCAGGGATCCATTCTCCTGCAGCTCCTGAGGTCCAGTAGCAGCCTCCTATCTCTCTTGTCCAGACCTGGGCATGGTGATGGCTTCTTGCCTCATCATCCTCAACTCTTCCCTTTTTCTTATCTTCAGCTCATCCGATGCTTATCCTGCTCAGTCCCTGAAGCAAAAAAAAAAATGTTAAAACTGTGTGGCCAACTTCAATGAAAACAATGTACTCATGTGTTTGATCATCTCAAAAAGAAGGAATATATATATATCCCAAACTTATTTTCCCATATTACTTTCATTTTAAAAAATGTTTATTCACATATGTGAGTTATATATAATAATTTATAACTAAATGTCATGACATTTTTATTCATTTTTATTCAATTTTAGTCCTTTCCTATTTTTGACAGTTTCCTACCTGTATGTTATGTGCTGTGACCTTATCCCTAACCCATCACCCCTTCTTACCTCCCTCCCACTCTTGCCAAGCTCCTTTTGTTCTCAACCAGTTCCCCCTCTAGTTCCATGTCTCTTTTTCTGTGTGCAGGTCTTGTGCAAGCAAGTGATCACGGTTGTGTGTTTATGATTGCAGCGTAAATGTGATGTTCAGAAGACAGCATTTTACAATACTTCTGCATATCCTCCTGGTCTTATAATCCTCCCTTTTCTTCAGCAATGTTCTGTAATCCTAAGAGTGAGTGATATACTAGTCCCATTTGGGACTGAGTATGCAGCAGTCCTAGATTCTCAGGACTTGGTTGAGGTATGAGTCTGCTTCAGCCATTATCCATTGATAAAATGGTTTCTCTAACTAAGGCTGAGTGGTGTACCAGTCTATGGATATTAACATAAGCACTAAGAAGGCAATTCAACCACATGTACCTTCAGCAAGATATTAGCGGTTGATTTACTCACAGGGCTCAAGGCCTTGCTAGCCATAGGCTTTTGATCTGGTTTACAGAACTAGGTGTAACCTGTCTCAGGCAGCAGGTTACCAATTCCATGAGGAAATACTTGCCTTCCCCTGCAAAATTCATGCAGTGGCAGGTCTATATGGAGCATGTAGTGTCCACAGCTAGGTTACATTGTTGATGACTAGCTTCTACCTCAACAAATTGCAAGCCACCTTCAGGTACTGTGAACAGTAGTCAGCAGGGAGGAAGCTATCAACTTAGTCCCAGCTTGATTCCTGTGCCTGTATCTGCAGAAATAGAAACTTGGCATCTTATTCTTACGGCCAATCAAGTAGTGATAATAACCTGTAGTAGAGGCTCCCTGCCTAGTAACACACAGAAAGGAACTCTACACCTGGCACTAAAATTTTGGATTTAAAAACTGTGACTTCTGAGATCAGCATTACTGATTTATGCAGTATAGTTCTACCAACAAAACACCCCCCAAAATAAAATAATAGCAACAAAAGTAAAAATAAGAATATACTTTTTTCTGTTAGATTACAAAGAAGGTGTTTGTGTAGTTTTTTTATACGCCTTTGCTTTCAGTTGAGCCCAGACCTTTCCCACTCCCCAAGTTTCATTCCAAACCTCTCTTTTTATCCTGAGTATTCCACTCTCTATTTCTCTAGCACACATGCTTTATACTTTTAACACTGTTTAATTTTCTTCAGAAGTGTTGGAAAAATCCTACCATGATATAATTGCCTCTTTTCTCACGAAGCAATATTTTTTTTCACCTACTAAACCCAGAATATTTGCACATTCACTGAAGGGCAGCTTCAATGACAACGCATAGCCTCTGAAGGCCAAAGACGACATTAGTTTTTCCTATGTGCCTCCAAGTATATAATTAAGCTCCAAGAAATGGCTGGAGTAAAAGAGTGCAGAATTGAGGACTTCCACAGACAATTCAGCTCATCGCAAACCTAGGTCTTTTCTCCTCACGTTGCAGTTGGGAAATGGTTGGTCTACTGATCCCTCAGAGCAGGCCTTCAAGCCTGGATGGCTTCACAGTGTCTCTTAGAACTTGCACGGGACTTTGCATCTTCAAAGCACCATGTGGACATTAACCAATTATTCTGTTCTTGGACCAATGCCCGAGTTACACTATCAAGATTCGACAAACTCTTTGTACTCTCTGTAGTTCTACAGGAATGTACGTTTGTCTATTTCCATCAAAACTGAAGCCAAGCTGAGACCTTCAGCTGAAGGAAGCCCTGACGATTTAATATTTAATACAAACATCCTGTTCTCATAAATTGATCCTCTTTAACAGAAAAAAAATATCATTAGAACACAGCTGAGCAAAAAGGGAAAAGGTTATAAACTTTGAAAAGAGCAAAATAGTTGCTATTGTGAGCTTCTCAAGTACAGCTACAGAGACTTGTGCAGCTGGGTCAGTGGGGAGCAGTCTCACGTTGTCTGCTTTCATCTGCCTGTGGCTGCCTGGTACTCAAGGCTTGCACTGTGTTTATGATAGCTGTGATGTGCAGTTATTTGCTTTATGAATTTCTTCCCTCATTTGATTCTCCATCATTTCCTTGTGTTTATGGCACAGTGCGGATAGAGAGTGAGAGAGCATTCAGTCCTAAAAACAAAGCTACCTGCACAAAGAGAAATCAGGCCTAATATAGGATCATAGCCTGATCCAACACCTTCTCTCCTACACCACACTAGAGACCGGGGGCGGGGGGAGATAGAGACAGAGAGAGAGCCTGTCCTCTGCCCTTTTTCAAAACTAATCACCCACCCAAGGGGACCACCCTCTTTCCAGCTCTTCCCCAGCATCTTCTCCAGCAATCCTTTCCCAGATGAGCTATCTACCCATGGAAATCAAGGCAAGTGGCTAAAGTGCCAGGATTTCAATGTGGCAAAAATATCTCTCCTTTTCATCAGACTTCAGAGCATTACACAACTGGAGAGCAACCAAGACCTACCAAATACTGTTGACCATCTGGTCTTGATTTAAAAGCCAACCACATGGCATTTGCACTTCTCCTTGACTGACAAGTTCAATCACAAACCAAGCCTGGCTCTCCTACACTCCTTGTCCCTGGGAATTTTATAGAAATTGGCATTGGAAATGTTTATGAGCGCCCTACCAGGGAATAGAGCTACATGATCATCCTGAAAATATAAAAGGCCGACCTTAGTAAAACGATGCCACAACCATAGACAGAAGAAAAAATGGACAACTTGAGTTTCAAATGGCATTAGCCATCATCAAGTCGTTATTTCACAGTAGAGACTTGGTGATTAAAGTTTCCACTGGATACTTAAGCACTGCTAATGGCTGACATTTAGTATAAAAGAGGGGAATAAAAACACAGAGGTTTATAAGAATTCCAGAAAATTTTGCCTCCCATAGATTCCTATGCCCGAGATTTTACTTAATCATATATTGAAATCATAATCGCATGTAAAGTCTCAATTCCAGAATCCAAGCATTTGGTTCACTCTTCCCCACTAAACCTCTGTACTCTATATAATCTGTTTAGTTTATTTTAACTATGTGTGTGCTTGTGTACATATCATGGATATCTCCTACATCATACTGCTTCATAGCATTGTAATTTTACTTGCTATATTTTAAATGAATGTGCTTCATCTTCTCATAAGCCTGGGAGACACAGAACTGTGGATAAGACTTGGATCTAGGCAGCTTGTTTCAGAGGTAGCCCCAGAACTAGGAAGGAGCGAACAGAAAGAGTGGAATAAGGAAAAATGAAGAACTAATCCAAATGCATGCAGCACCATTAGGGTTGCTACAGAATATACTCAGTCCTGGTCCCACAGGGCACACTATGAGGAAGGAAAAAGTCAGATATGATGGCACACATCTAAAATCTAAGTGCTTGGTGGTTGATGCAGGAGATGACAATTCTGAAGCTATCCTGGACTATATGGTGAGTTCCAAGACTAGGCTATAATAGGAGACCTTATCTCAAAGAGCAAAACAAAAGAAGCCAACAAGCCTCCTAATAGTTTCAGACTTTAAGGAGAGGGGATGCTGCACCTGGTCACTCTGTTACATCTCACACTCATTGAGCATCACCTGGACATTTTGATCCCTAGGTCTTCTGAATGGCATTTAGGAGCCAACCAACCTCTATGGGTTAGCAGAGAATGCCTTACAACACACCCTAGAAGCAAGATGCTGGCAGTTAGTTAGATTTCAATTAATAGAGCTGCCTGCCACATTTTAGTTGTGAGTCTGTGATGCCAATGTCAAAATTTGTTCTGTGTCTCACCACACTGACTTGACTGCAAGTTTCTCAGAAAGAGGCTGTCTTCCGAGACAAGAGCCACTCAATGTACCCATCACAGAGTCCGATACTTGGGAGGAGGTGAAATGATTATTTCTGATAGAAACCATACAATCAGAATAAATCAATCATTTATCACATATGCCAATGTCCTATCTCTTATCTCTTCTTCTATCCTTTCCTTTGTTTCTTTCTACCTTTCTTTCTTATTTTATTTTTAATGTATTCATTTTAGGACAGGATCTTTCCATATATCTGAGGGTAGCCATAGACTCTTAGTCCTTCTAGATTAACCAGAAAGTAGTTTATAATTGGGTTCCTTCCCTGGCCTCCACATTTCTTTCTTTTTTCCCAATCTTTTATTTACATGTGCATGATGAAACTTATACTGCAAAGTCCTGAAGCTGACTTTAAGCAGACATTGGGCTGTAGGTCAGAACTTCTCTGAGATTGGATATGAAAGCATATAAGTTTCTCTCCAAGTAACAGTGACATAAAAATGGCCATGCTGTGTGTGAGACATTGGGGACCACAGATGTAGCAGCACGTGTAAGGAGCATCCCTCTTTCCCACACCCATCGACACCTGCTTCCTACCTTGTCCTCCCATAAATTTTTCTAAGGATTTCTAGTTGGCATGGAGTCACAGAGCACAAGGAAAGTACATCATGAAAAATTAAGAATTAGCAAGTGAAGATGCCCCTGTTCATACTCGGTTCTGGGAGTCTTGCTGTCCCTGGCGTATTTGCCATTCCACCCTATGGCTTCCTCTGAATATACATGTTTATTCAATCCTTTCCTGGTGATTCTAGAACAGAATAACACGCTGCTTCCCTGTCTCATCATCTATTGCTTGGAAAGGGGAGTGTCCTTTGTACACCAAGAGGAAGCAACTGACCCATTTTTTTTTCCAGAGCCAAGATTTTTCTCTCTGCCCAGCAGAAGTTCAGGATCTGTACAAGTTAGCCATCTGTTGTCTCTCCTTCATGTTTAGAGGAAACAGGCAGACATGTGCAATATAGTCTTGGGTCAGAGAATAAGCTGTCTCTTTGCACTGAGTTGTACAAACATGCCTGGGGTGAAGGCTCCAATATCATTAGCATCACATTCATAGACAACCATCTCCGACGGCTGAAACCGGGTGAGAGCAAACCCAGCACTTGAAAATGAGAGACCTCATAAGCTTTGACCTCTTTAAAGCTGAGCCATGTGGAGGCCCTTTCAACAACCTTATATTACCAGTCTCTGCAAAGAGAAGCAGACAGTGAGAACTGCTTCCTAACAAGGAATGATGTGTTCTTAGTAAGTAAGCTGTGGCCTCAAGCCTTTCTCATGGACCACTCACTAAATGCCAATATGACAGGAGTCATGGTTTTCATTAGCCCTTTCTTTACATCATTAGCACAATCCTTAGTACTCCAGCATAGGATGAACAGGCAGGTAAACTTTAAAGATGCCTAGGGCCCTTGTTATTTGATTAATGATGACAACCATCCCTGCTGAGCATCCTTGAGAGCTGAGGTGAGTTAGAACTAGGCTAGGCATTGGGTGGGTGGGGGTGGGGGTGCAGAAGGAGGGACATCAGAAAAGTCAAATGCTCTTGGCTGCACATGAATGAAATCAAACAGCTTGCTCTGGTCTTTTTGGAATAAAAGATGCTAATATGACTAGTGATAAGAAAGTCTTAACTTATAAAAGAATGAAAGTAAATAATAAGTGGAGCATGGTGGCGCACACCTTTAATCCTAGCACTTGGGAGGCAAAGGCAGGCGGATTTCTGAGTTCAAGGACAGCCTGGTCTACAAAGGCTACACAGAGAAACCCTGTCTTGAAGGGAAAAAAAAAAAGTACACACACACAAACAAAAAAAAAAGAAAGAAAGAAAGTAAATAATAGTAATATAATATAGGTTAAAAGATGAGAAATCAAGTATTTGTGTAAATGAATCAAATCAAAGCAGAAGTCAGACGTTGTCAGTCTGAGCATACCCACCCCAGGTATGACCCTATCCACTACATCTCTATTTCTAACATCAGATGCTACCTCATGGTAGCTTCCTGAGCAATACACACACTTTGGTCTCTTTACCTACAGAACCAGGATCAAAAACCAGGTCCTCCCTCAGATGACTTATGTTGCTATTATTAGAGGATCAAGTTCAGCTCCACCATTGTCATTGCTGGGCTAGGGCCCATACCAACAAGTGCCTTGAGTTCCACAGTTAATCCCAGAAGGTTGGCATCATTCTAAGCTTACTGACAGAAGAGGAAACTGAGGCTATCCTTGGTGTGTAACTCTTCAAAGGTCTACTCAGTGAGGTTTGAGGATGACCTGCACCGGCAGAGTCTCTCACCCTACCCTTACCTGCTGAGTCACAATCCAAAGACAACCCCCAAATTATTCTTAGCCATATTAAATCATAAATCAAAGTGCCCCAGGTCACAGTGCCAGGAAATATCAAGTCCAGAAAAACAAATCCAAACAGAATGAATGTATAGCCTAAACTCTTCCATCCATTCTACAGGCAGGATTCTTGCTTCCTGAAGGAAGTAGGATGGGCTTCGTTCTTCTTACTAGTCATGATCGGGATGGCAGACAAACCCTGGATACTCTGTACACTCCTTCTCTGAGTGATCTTTAAATGTATTGTGTATTATCAGAATAATCTTTAGAATAACTTGTACTCTACATCGATAAAACTATCTTAAACCAAAATGGCAACACACCCTTCCCCATTTCTAATAAGGGTAAGAATTATGCATAAAGTTTAAGTGGAAACTAAAAGCACTTTGGTGAGCCTGAGAAAAAGTTCTTTTAGAGATCTCTGTTGTGGAGGGAAGGGTGGCCAGGGACAACTTCAGGTACCAAAAAGGACTTTTCTTTCCTAAGAATTGGCCTTGGTTTCTCTCTTGGTGCGTTGGCTTTAATGACATCTGAAAGGTCCTCCACTTTGCTGTGAATCGACCCCCAAAGCAGATTAAACCACCCCTCCTCATTTGTTGGGTTGTTCTGGAGTAGTAAACACAGTGCTCTCCCAAGCTCTTTTCCAAGATGGATTGTATATAAAGCATGTGTGGGGCTGGAGATGATAGTACGCTGGAGGCTCTCAGCAATCGGTGTTTACAGACTATAATGGAAACCACAAGTTTCATCTTTAACTCAAGTCAGTATACATTCCTTCAACCCGCAGGCAAATTGGGACAGGGAGAGGGGCTGGGAGGAGCTCCCAAATGAGTCATCATTTCACATTTTTTAACAACTTGATGAACATCTAGAAATGCTGCACTCGCCAGAAAAAATACAGTTTTCTTCTCCCCACACCCACCACCACTGGCTTCAACAGTGGCCCTATTTGAATGTGGAATTTCTTGAGCATCTACTTGAATTGTCATAATAGAAGGTGTGTGACTGACATCTCTACCATGGAATTACAGGCATACAAAGACCCCACAGCTAACATTAAATTAAAAACCACCCTTCTTATTGCCCCAAATATGAGAGGGGAGAAGCATTATTTCTCTTAGGTTCCATTAATCCTCTGGAAAGCCCCATCCCTAGGTGCTTGGGGGAAAAAGGGGGGGAATGGAATTCCCAGATCTGCAAAGCATCCTTCTCAGCCAAGATTCGTGGTGCTAACAGACAGATGGTAAGTGGAGCTGGGTTCTAAAGCCAGAGCTGTGTGCCTTTGGGTCTCTCAGATCTATGTGTGTGATCACTGAAAAATTTCAGATCATCTGAAACAGCAGGCTCTGTGTGATCTTGGTAAATATGGCATCCCTGCCTCTCTTACACAGTCAGCAGCCACATGCATCATGTGGGTGAGCAAAGGGAGATGATGTATGTGTGTCTCGGGCATACATGTTTTACTACTACTACATTAAGTCATTAGTTTTTCAATAACTCTTTGATAACTGAAAGAGGAAAAAAACTGAGTTTTATTTCTATGTTTTATCATGAGCTCCTAATAAATTCTATTTTGTTTTTCCATTTTACCTTCTCTCTTTATTTTTAGTAGTATAGCATATGTGCACGTGTCCTACCAGTTATGACCAGAACAATGCCGTTTGTCCTTAAAAGTTTGCATGTTTCAGAGAAATGCCCATTCCATAGGCAACTTAGGGGAAGAGAAATTTTGAGTCAGTCTATTTTATAAGGATTCTTTGAGGTACTTGTAATGTCAGTATTTGGGAGGTGGAGGCAGGAATTCAATGCTATTCATGGCAACATAGGGTAGCTTCAGCTACATGAGAACCTATGTTTAAAAAATCCCCAAATAAGATAAAAATAAAACAAGAAGTGGGATGCAAAACCAGGCACACCTTAGTACCAGGACACTGGTTCTGAAACTCATGAGAATAAGAGATCCATGAATGATCAATGCTCAGTTCCTTTCTAGGCAAAAAAACGTGTGATCACTGCACACTGCCTGCTCCACTCTGCTTTATATAACAATCTCTAGATTATTAATAATGCCTAACACAATGAAAGTGTTACATGCACAATTTCTATATTCTACTGTTAAAGACTAATAACAAGATTCAGTCTGCTTGTGTTCAATATAGATGTGACTTTATCTTTGTCTCCAGTTGGAGGACTAACTCTGTTGATACAGAACCTATGGATACAGAAAACCAACTGTAAACCATTTCTATTGTGATGGCCTGGATAGCTCATAGATGCTTATTCGATGTCCCCACAGATTAGCATTAAAACTGAACGTTGTTGCAAAGAAATAACTTGTTTGAGTTGAATCATAAATCATGTGGCATTTGTAATGACTAAGACCAATTCACACGTAATTTTCTTTGAATTAAATTGAAGACTGGCTTAAAAGAGTCTAGAGAATCCTTTATAAATACTGACAAAAAATAAGGATCTAAGCACATAAATGCATTTTATGGCTACAGCTGCAGTGTAAATCCTCGGGATAAAGATGATTCAACTTCGTTAATTCGGCCTCTTTTCATTTTAAGGTCATCTCTGTTGAGTTATCATTTACTCCTGTTGGTACACGTTCCTACTCGATATAATCTTCAGAGACTTCGCTCAGGAAAATCTAACAAGTTTCAGCTCAGTTTCTACTTTTCTTCCTTTTGAGGAAAAGCAAAAGGAAGGGGCTAGAGACATGACTCAGCAGTTTAGAGCACTTACTGATCTTGCAAAGGACCCAGGTTCAGGTCCCCAACACTCACATGTGAGCCCACATCCATCTGTAATTCAAGTTCTAGGAGTAAGATATCCAATTTATGAATCCTTTGGATTTAGAGACCCAAAAGGACAAGCCGTAAATGTACACCAATAATGTGTGAACAGGGTACCTCTCTCTCTCTCTCTCTCTCTCTCTCTCACACACACACACACACACACACACACACACACACACACACACTCTTTCAGCAGCTGCTCATTTCCAGGCTAGTGTGCAGACTATGCTAGGTGCAGGAGATCTTGTAGTGTATGAAGTTGACAGAGTCCATCCTTTATGTAGATCTTCAGATTAGTAGTGATGATAGTAAAGATAAGACAGTAAAAAAATGAAATCAATAGATTAATAAGAAAAATGTTACAGAATTAGGCAAGAAAGCTAGGATATATGGACTCTAACTGAATTACAATTAGAAATCTGGTCAGAAAAGATACTTTAAGAAAACTTTAGAAAACTTGATACCACCTGGATATTTGATGTTGAAGAATTATACAACTTTGGTTGTGGGATCATGGTTTGATGAAAATGTTTGAAAAGAAGATAAGAAGAGTAATTTCCTCTAATTTTATCAATGGTAGCACAAATAACAGGATATTTCTTAATAGCTGGATAATAGCACATTACCAGCAAATAAATAAATACAATTATCAATTAATTATTGCTTATTTATAATTATTAATTAATTATCACAATTAATGTGTTCTTCATTACATCCTGGAAAAAAACAAATTTTAGGTGCTTTTACTATAAAATTCAAAATTATCAAATGATAGATATTTTGACTGATTTGGTTATGGGATCATTCCTCTGTGAGTGTGTGTGTGTGTTATAGATAATAAAAAATCTGAAAGAAGATTAAAAATATTCTGTTAGAGATGTGCTGAAGTACTTCTAGGTCAGTGTATGCTAGAATTTGCTTTCTATCTAAAAGGGACTCTGGGGCAGTAAAGATATATGAAACATGAATGGTATAAAGACAACATTGTTAGAGGTGGGTGAATACAAGAATTCATTTTACTAGTTTTCAAGTTGATGACTGCTTGAGGACATCCCTAACATTTAATACAATGAGTTTTGAGAGGTGGCTCAGTAGGTACTCTAGTACCTTATCATGTAAGAATGAGGACTAGAGTTCACTTCCCAGCACCCATATAACAGCCCTTTGCAATGTGCTTATAATCCAAACACTAGGAAAAAGCCAACGGTCAAATCAGTGTAGCTCACTGATCAGCCAACCTAGCCTACTTAGTGAGTTCAAGGTCAGTGAGAGGCCCTTCCTCAAAAACAAGGTGGATGGCTCCTGGGAAACTTCACCTGGGACTGATCTCTGACCTCTATAAACATGCATCAACACACACCAATTTCAAGAAATAATATTCATTCTGCACATGTCATTGCCATGTCTATGCTATAGGAACAGGATGGATCATCACTCTCAAATCTGGCTTGATATTCAGAGTAATAGTACCCCCACATACCAATATATCAAAACCTACAACTCACACAATGATTCCAAGTAGGGTGGACCCGGACACATGCACACAAAGGTGATCTGAAGGTGCCTTGACAGAGCAAGAGGAAGGTGCTGCTGTAGAGATCTAAGTGCTGGTGACTGGCAGGGTCAATTTTCCATGTGTAGCCAGGACCTTGTACAGCCTCCTATCAATAGCCTAAGAGAACACTATGCTTTCCCAGAGGTGAGACACAAACAAAACTGGGTGTGGTGAGTCTTTAAGGCTCTCTGCAGTAAAACATCCAAAACTGGAATCAGACTACTGCAGTCATTACATTTAATCTGCATTAATGTAGAATGGTAGTTCAGAGAAGGAAATGAAAGCTTAGCAACATTAAGGTACCTGCCCTGATTATAAAAATAACAATAGTAAAGCCAGGCTCTGCTCCGTGCACAGAGGTAACTGAGATCTTCTGCCATGAGGTTCTTCCATGAGCTAAGAAGCACTTCTGTATAGAAGGATGACTCTGGAGTTATACTCCAAAAGAGGAACATCAACAAGGTTTATTGCACTGAGACTCAACACTGGAAATTTTATCCCAGATGAAGCAATAGGCACCGGTAACAATGGCAGTTGGAAAAAGCACATAGCCTCCTGCTGCTGAGCTGCTTTTCCTCTGAATCAATTAAGATGTTCTGGTTGCCAGTAATCAAGACTCTGAAACAATAGGGAACTGTGCAGTTATCCACAGCACTGAGGGCAGAGTGGGGTGGGACTCAGGGTGGGAGGTTCAACAGCTCCTTGGTGTTCCCAGGATCCAAGTTGTCTTCAAGTTTATATTACTCTGGCTTGGTCTGGTTTCACTCACAGACTGTGACATGAAAACAAGTGTCGCATCAACACATGGTGTCAAGGGGAAGAAGAGAAATCTCCCAAGAGAGGAAAACAAGGCATTCTGTAGAAGACATGCATGCCTTTTGTATTTTATTGGCCACTAGGCTGGATCACACACCCATTTTTGCACCAACCACTAAACAAACTGCCAAGGTCAGTGCTAAACCACAACAGACATTTGAACTTGGAACTGAGAAGAGACTGTAGGCCTGAGAAGTCTGCACAAAAAGAACAGTACAGGTTCTAATTGACTGGGAGAGACTGGACTGAACAGTAGGGGTGGGTTAAGTGACATCAGACCTTCAGTTTCAGATGGAGAGACAGTAATAACTTTTAAAAACTATACTTGCAAGTGTTGGCAATAAATTTAATTTCTAAAGATATTTTGTAAGCTAACATCCTTTTGAACAGGGCTACCAATTGAACTTGACCTTTGGCTTGTCGGTATGAAAACAGAAAATGAAGAATCATTAGGGGTTCTGTTTTAATAAGGATTGAGAACAGAGAATAAGCATTTTTCCACAAACACCCAACAATGCTTGACCAGTGCTATTGTCCGTGGGCCACCCAAGGCACAGCACTTTTCCCTACTCCTGTTTTTCCACTCTATGAACTGACTGGGGAAAATGAATGCTCACCTCTGCTCATAGAAGCAGCCTATGGTTCCTCACTGCTACTGTGCCTCCTACCTGCCTCCTGACATCTCTCTTCCCTGTTTCTGGCCCTTAGTATGCACTTTCATGGAGACAAATTTTAACTTCCAGGTTGCTTCCTGGTGTTTCTTGCCTTCTCCTCCCAAATGTAATAATGAATTGAAATGCACCATGATGTAGAAAGGCAGAGAGAACTTCAGATGGGTTGGTTACTTTGCTCCACACTTTAAGAAAAGGCATAAACCAAAACCATGTTGATCATGGTAGCTGAGGCAAGCAAGGTAGGCTTAGATTTTATGAAACAGTGACCTCCTCCCATAAATTAAATATCCAGACACTCACAGTCTCATCTGGTCCTGATTTTCAATTATCAGTAAACTGATACACTTTTACTTTCATTTGCATTATAGCTTGTGTTCATCTAGTTTATGTTTCCTACTGTATAGGTTTTCAAAGCACAAATATTTCAAGTCACACACACACTTTCAAAATGTATATAGGAAGATAGCCGGCCACCTTCCTGGTGAGAGCACGGGGGTCTGCCCGGCCTGAGAGGTTTGTGGCACAGGCGCCGGCGGGAGCCTTCTTGGCTCCGGGACTCCGCGGAGGACAGGCTGCACGGGTGACCGTGTGGAATACAGAGTGCCAGCCGTTTCTGGGACGGGCGAGAGTCGCAGAGCTTCTGGGCGGCGCCATCTTCAGCTCTAGACAGCCGGCCACCTTCCTGGTGAGAGCACGGGGGTCTGCCTGGCCTGAGAGGTTTGTGGCACAGGCGCCGGCGGGAGCCTTCTTGGCTCCGGGACTCCGCGGAGGGCAGGCTGCACGGGTGACCGTGTGGAATACAGAGTGCCAGCCGTTTCTGGGACGGGCGAGAGAGTCGCAGAGATTCTGGGGCGGCGCCATCTTCAGCTCCAGACAACCAGCCACCTTCCCGGCAAGAGCCACAGAGCTTCTGAGGCGGCGCCATCCTCAGCTCCAGACGGCCGGCCTCCTTCCGGACAAGAGCCACAGAGCTTCTGAGGCGGCGACATCTTCGACTCCAGACAACTGGCCACCTTCCTGGCCAAAGCAACACAGCTTCTGGGAAAGATCCTGTTTTGGGCCTTCACCTTCAGCCAGGAGGAGGTCCAAACACCAGATAACTGTACACCTTCCCTGAAAGAGGAGAGCTTGCCTACAGAGACTGCTCTGACCACTGAAACTCAGAGAAGAGAGCTTGTCTCCCACGCCTGCTGATAGAGGGTAACAAAATCAACAGAGGAACAATCTCTTAACAAAGACAACTATAACAACTAACTCCAGAGATTGCCAGATGGCGAAAGGTAAACGTAAGAATCCTACTAACAGAAGCCAGGACCACTCACCATCATCAGAACCCAGAACGCCCACTTCGCCCAATCCAGGACACCCTAACACACCTGAAAAGGTAGACCTGGATTTAAAAGCATATCTCATGATGATGGTAGAGGACATAAAGAAGGAATTCAATAACTCACTTAAAGAAATACAGGAGAACACTGCTAAAGAGTTACAAGTCCTTAAAGAAAAACAGGAAAACACTGCTAAAGAGTTACAAGTCCTTAAAGAAAAACAGGAAAACACAACCAAACAGGTAGAAGTCCTTATAGAAAAACAGGAAAACACATCCAAACAGGTGATGGAAATGAACAAAACCATACTAGACCTAAAAAGGGAAGTAGACACAATAAAGAAAACCCAAAGTGAGGCGACGCTGGAGATAGAAACCCTAGGAAAGAAATCTGGAACCATAGATGCCAGCATCAGCAACAGAATACAAGAGATGGAAGAGAGAATCTCAGGTGCAGAAGACTCCATAGAGAACATCGGCACAACAATCAAAGAAAATGGAAAATGCAAAAAGATCCTAACTCAAAACATCCAGGAAATCCAGGACACAATGAGAAGACCAAACCTACGGATAATAGGAGTGGATGAGAATGAAGATTTTCAACTCAAAGGACCAGCAAACATCTTCAACAAAATTATTGAAGAAAACTTCCCAAATCTAAAGAAAGAGATGCCCATGAACATACAAGAAGCCTACAGAACTCCAAATAGACTGGACCAGAAAAGAAATTCCTCCCGACACATAATAATCAGAACACCAAATGCACTAAATAAAGATAGAATACTAAAAGCAGTAAGGGAAAAAGGTCAAGTAACATATAAAGGCAAGCCTATCAGAATTACACCAGATTTTTCACCAGAGACTATGAAAGCCAGAAGAGCCTGGACAGATGTTATACAGACACTAAGAGAACACAAATGCCAGCCCAGGCTACTATACCCAGCCAAACTCTCAATTACCATAGATGGAGAAACCAAAGTATTCCACGACAAAACTAAATTCACCCATTATCTCTCCACGAATCCAGCCCTTCAAAGGATAATAACAGAAAAAAAACCAATACAAGGACGGGAACCACGCCCTAGAAAAAACAAGAAGATAATCCCTCAACAAACCTAAAAGAAGACAGCCACAAGAACAGAATGCCAACTTTAACAACAAAAATAACAGGAAGCAACAATTACCTTTCCTTAATATCTCTTAATATCAATGGACTCAATTCCCCAATAAAAAGACATAGACTAACAGACTGGCTACACAAACAGGACCCAACATTCTGCTGCTTACAGGAAACCCATCTCAGGGAAAAAGACAGACACTACCTCAGAGTGAAAGGCTGGAAAACAATTTTCCAAGCAAATGGTCTGAAGAAACAAGCTGGAGTAGCCATTCTAATATCGGATAAAATCGACTTCCAACCCAAAGTTATCAAAAAAGACAAGGAGGAACACTTCATACTCATCAAAGGTAAAATCCTCCAAGAGGAACTCTCAATTCTGAATATCTACGCTCCAAATGCAAGGGCAGCCACATTCATTAAAGACACTTTAGTAAAGCTCAAAGCACACATTGCACCTCACACAATAATAGTGGGAGACCTCAACACACCACTGTCATCAATGGACAGATCGTGGAAACAGAAACTAAACAGGGACACAGTGAAACTAACAGAAGTTATGAAACAAATGGACCTGACAGATATCTACAGAATATTTAATCCTAAAACAAAAGGATATACCTTCTTCTCAGCACCTCACGGGACCTTCTCCAAAATTGACCATATAATTGGTCACAAAATAGGCCTCAACAGATACAAAAATATTGAAATTGTCCCATGTATCCTATCAGACCACCATGGCCTAAGACTGATCTTCAATAACAACATTAAGAATGGAAAGCCAACATTCATGTGGAAACTGAACAACACTCTTCTCAATGATACCTTGGTCAAGGAAGGAATAAAGAAAGAAATTAAAGACTTTTTAGAGTTTAATGAAAATGAAGCCACAACGTACCCAAACCTTTGGTACACAATGAAAGCATTTCTAAGAGGGAAACTCATAGCTCTGAGTACCTCCAAGAAGAAACGGGAGAGAGCACATACTAGCAGCTTGACAACACATCTAAAAGCTCTAGAAAAAAAGGAAGCAAATTCACCCAAGAGGAGTAGACGGCAGGAAATAATCAAACTCAGGGGTGAAATCAACCAAGTGGAAACAAGAAGAACTATTCAAAGAATTAACCAAACGAGGAGTTGGTTCTTTGAGAAAATCAACTAGATAAACCCTTAGCTAGACTCACTAGAGGGCAAAGGGACAAAATCCTAATCAACAAAATCAGAAATGAAAAGGGAGACATAACAACAGATCCTGAAGAAATCCAAAACACCATCAGATCCTTCTACAAAAGCTTATACTCAACAAAACTGGAAAACCTGGACGAAATGGACAAATTTCTGGACAGATACCAGGTACCAAAGTTGAATCAGGATCAAGTTGACCTTCTAAACAGTCCCATATCCCCTAAAGAAATAGAAGCAGTTATTAATAGTCTCCCAGCCAAAAAAAGCCCAAGACCAGATGGGTTTAGTGCAGAGTTCTATCAGACCTTCAAAGAAGATCTAATTCCAGTTCTGCACAAACTATTTCACAAGATAGAAGTAGAAGGTACTCTATCCAACTCATTTTATGAAGCCACTATTACTCTGATACCTAAACCACAGAAAGATCCAACAAAGATAGAGAACTTCAGACCAATTTCTCTTATGAATATCGATGCAAAAATCCTTAATAAAATTCTCGCTAACCGAATCCAAGAACACATTAAAGAAATCATCCATCCTGACCAAGTAGGTTTTATTCCAGGGATGCAGGGATGGTTTAATATACGAAAATCCATCAATGTAATCCATTATATAAACAAACTCAAAGACAAAAACCACATGATCATCTCGTTAGATGCAGAAAAAGCATTTGACAAGATCCAACACCCATTCATGATAAAAGTTTTGGAAAGATCAGGAATTCAAGGCCCATACCTAAACATAATAAAAGCAATCTACAGCAAACCAGTAGCCAACATCAAAGTAAATGGAGAGAAGCTGGAAGCAATCCCACTAAAATCAGGGACTAGACAAGGCTGCCCACTTTCTCCCTACCTTTTCAACATAGTACTTGAAGTATTAGCCAGAGCAATTCGACAACAAAAGGAGATCAAGGGGATACAAATTGGAAAAGAGGAAGTCAAAATATCACTTTTTGCAGATGATATGATAGTATATATAAGTGACCCTAAAAATTCCACCAGAGAACTCCTAAACCTGATAAACAGCTTTGGTGAAGTAGCTGGATATAAAATTAACTAAAACAAGTCAATGGCGGCCTTTCTCTACACAAAGAATAAACAGGCTGAGAAAGAAATTAGGGAAACAACACCCTTCTCAATAGTCACAAATAATATAAAATATCTCGGCGTGACTCTAACTAAGGAAGTAAAAGATCTGTATGATAAAAACTTCAAGTCTCTGAAGAAAGAAATTAAAGAAGATCTCAGAAGATGGAAAGATCTCCCATGCTCATGGATTGGCAGGATCAACATTGTAAAAATGGCTATCTTGCCAAAAGCAATCTACAGATTCAATGCAATCCCCATCAAAATTCCAACTCAATTCTTCAACGAATTAGAAGGAGCAATTTGCAAATTCATCTGGAATAACAAAAAGCCTAGGATAGCAAAAACTCTTCTCAAGGATAAAAGAACCTCTGGTGGAATCACCATGCCTGACCTAAAGCTTTACTACAGGGCAATTGTGATAAAAACTGCATGGTACTGGTATAGAGACAGACAAGTAGACCAATGGAATAGAATTGAAGACCCAGAAATGAACCCACACACCTATGGTCACTTGATCTTCGACAAGGGAGCTAAAACCATCCAGTGGAAGAAAGACAGCATTTTCAACAATTGGTGCTGGCACAACTGGTTGTTATCATGTAGAAGAATGCGAATCGATCCATACTTATCTCCTTGTACTAAGGTCAAATCTAAGTGGATCAAGGAACTTCACATAAAACCAGAGACACTGAAACTTATAGAGGAGAAAGTGGGGAAAAGCCTTGAAGATATGGGTACAGGGGAAAAATTCCTGAACAGAACAGCAATGGCTTGCTCTGTAAGATCGAGAATTGACAAATGGGACCTAATGAAACTCCAAAGTTTCTGCAAGGCAAAAGACACCGTCAATAAGACAAAAAGACCACCAACAGATTGGGAAAGGATCTTTACCTATCCTAAATCAGATAGGGGACTAATATCCAACATATATAAAGAACTCAAGAAGGTGGACTTCAGAAAATCAAATAACCCCATTAAAAAATGGGGCTCAGAACTGAACAAAGAATTCTCACCTGAGGAATACCGAATGGCAGAGAAGCACCTGAAAAAATACTCAACATCCTTAATCATCAGGGAAATGCAAATCAAAACAACCCTGACATTCCACCTCACACCAGTCAGAATGGCTAAGATCAAAAATTCAGGTGACAGCAGATGCTGGCGTGGATGTGGAGAAAGAGGAACACTCCTCCATTGTTGGTGGGATTGCAGGCTTGTACAACCACTATGGAAATCAGTCTGGCGGTTCCTCAGAAAACTGGATATAGTACTACCGGAGGATCCAGCAATACCTCTCCTGGGCATATATCCAGAAGATGCCCCAACAGGTAAGAAGGACACATGCTCCACTATGTTCATAGCAGCCTTATTTATAATAGCCAGAAGCTGGAAGGAACCCAGATGCCCCTCAACAGAGGAATGGATACAGAAAATGTGGTACATCTACACAATGGAGTACTACTCAGCTATTAAAAAGAATGAATTTATGAAATTCCTAGCCAAATGGATGGACCTGGAGGGCATCATCCTGAGTGAGGTAACACATTCACAAAGGAACTCACACAATATGTACTCACTGATAAGTGGATATTAGCCCAAAACCTAAGATACCCAAGATATAAGATACAATTTCCTAAACACATGAAACTCAAGAAAAATGAAGACTGAAGTGTGAACACTATGCCCCTCCTTAGAAGTGGGAACAAAACACCCTTGGAAGGCGTTACAGAGACAAAGTTTGGAGCTGAGATAAAAGGATGGACCATGTAGACACTACCATATCCGGGGATCCATCCCATAATCAGCTTCCAAATGCTGACACCATTGCATACACTAGCAAGATTATGCTGAAAGGACCCTGATATAGCTGTCTCTTGTCAGAGTATGCCTGGGCCTAGCAAACATAGAAGTGGATGCTCACAGTCGGCTATTGGATGGATCACATGGCCCCCAATGAAGGAGCTAGAGAAAGTACCAAAGAAGCTAAAGGGATCTGCAACCCTATAGGTGGAACAACATTATGAACTAACCAGTACCCCGGAGCTCTTGACTCTAGCTGCATATGCATCAAAAGATGGCCTAGTCGGCCATCACTGGAAAGAGAGGCCCATTGGACACGCAAACTTTATATGCCCCAGTACAGGGGAACGCCAGGGCCATAAAAGGGGAGTGGGTGGGTAGGGGAGAGGGGGTGGGTGGCTATGGGGGACTTTTGGTATAGCATTGCAAATGTAAATGAGCGAAATACCTAATAAAAAATGGAAAAAAAAAAAAAAACAAAAAACAAAATGTATATAGGCTGTCCAACCCATTGACAGCAGAGAGAGGACCCAGGTCTTAGCATGTGAGAATTCCTTGGAGAGTTTCTGCTCTTTGAGTTGTTCTCAGTAGGAGCCACTAAGGTGGTAACTAGGGTAGAAAGGGAAGCAGAGAAGACCTCAACTGCCTTTATTCATGTGTGGAGCAGTGCAGAGGACAGATGAAGCAAGGTCTTCAGAAATTTCCTCACACTGCACTCTGACACACTTAACGGAGCACACAGAGCAACAGTAAGAGAGTGGGAGACATGCCAAAGGTATCATAAATATTACAGCAGTGGCTTGTGTGTGTGCCAGATGATGGAGAAAAGAGTCAGTTTTCTTCATCCAGTGAAAGTGAAACAACGGTGCATGTTTCATACCAGAAAGAAACATCCCAAACCCTCTGGGTGAGTCTGAAAAGGACTAGTGGGTGATAAAACAAAACAGCAGAACACACTAGGAAAAGAACAGATACTCGGAGCTGCATGAACAATATGCCCTCCTACCGGATGAAAACCATCTAGGGTGACCCTTGAGGTACCTGTCAGTACTCCTACTGTTCTAGCCTTATTCCCTTAGGCAGGTGTCTCCTTGTTTGAGCTCTCCGCACCTGCATCAGCACATCTCTTCCCATTTCAGGGAATAGGATGGACCATCTAGAAACTGCCATATCCAGGGATCCACCCCATAATCAGCTTCCAAACGCTGACACCATTGCATACACTAGCAAGATTTTGCTGAAAGGACCCAGATATAGCTGTCTCATGTGAGACTATGCCGGGGCCTAGCAAACACAGAAGTGGATGCTCACAGTCAGCTATTGGATGGATCACAGGGCTCCCAATGGAGGAGCTAGAGAAAGTACCCAAGGAGCTAAAGGGATCTGCAACCCTATAGGTGGAACAACAATATGAACTAACCAGTGCCCCTGAGCTCTGGACTCTAGCTGCATATGTATCAAAAGATGGCCTAGTCGGCCATCACTGGAAAGAGAGGCCCATTGGACACACAAACTTTATATGCCCCAGTACAGGGGAACACCAGGGCCAAAAAATGGGAATGGGTGGGTAGGGAAGTGGGGGGGGAGGGTATGGGAGACTTTTGGGATAGCACTGGAAATATAATTGAGGAAAATACGTAATAAAAAAATATTAAAAAAATTTAAGTTCTGATAAATGTGCACACCTGTGAAACACCTACCCCAATCAAATATATCATTCTGGGAAGTTCACTCATGCTCATATTTAGTCAGTTGCTCTTGTCCATAGGAAAATACTGATCTAGTTGGATCACATAGAATTGTTTTACATGCCCTACACACCTACTTAAATGGAGTATAAAGAATGCACTGCTTTCTGTCTGGGTTCTCTTACTCAGTGCAGTGTCTGTAAGATTCATTCATAATGTTACATGTATCAAGGGTATCGATCTTTTTATTGCTGGCTTATGTTCCTCCAGGCAGGCATACTGCAAGGTTTTGTTCATTCTGCTGGCCTGGCTTGACACTACAAATAAGTCTGCTATAAACATGTACAAATCTAAAGTTTTATTTCTGTTGAGAAGATAGCCAAGGGAGGAACTCTGGTTGTGAGATAGGTTGGATGCTTTACTTTATAGAAAATAAACTATTTTTCCAAATGGTCACATAATGTTGCACTCTTATAAGCCGTGCATGAGACATGTAGTTCCTCCTGGTCTTTGTCAAAACTGGAGGGTCTTATTTACAAAGCTGGTAGTTTGTAATTTGTCATTCTAGTTTGTATGTAGTGAAATCTCATTAAGTTCACGTTTCATTTTCCCTGGGGCTAATTGCATTAGCCACCTTTTGTGGGGCTTACTGGCAGCATCAATTAGTGCACAATACCATAACAAAATGCTGTGTGCTGGGATGTTAACAGATTTTATTTTCACAAATAGAAGGCTAGAAGTTCAAGATCAGAAACCTAGCACACTACATTCAAGAAAGGAATTCTCTCTGGTCTGCAGATAATGATCTTCATAATGTACCATCACAAGAGAGTGAGAACAGGGGGAGGAGAAGAGAAAGAGGGAATTTATAAGGGCGCTAAGTTAACTGCAAACTCGGGGTCTCCTCTAACTTTACTTCTGAAGTTCACTTCTCTAAAAAGATTCTCTAAAAAGAGCCGCATTAAGATCAGAGCTTCAAGCCAGGTGGTGGTGGTGCATGCCTTTAATCTCAGCAAAGGCAGATGGCTCAGCCTGGTCTACAAAGGAAGTTCCAGGACAGCCAGGGCTACACAGAGAAACCCTGTCTCAAAGAAACAAATACACAAACAAAACAAAAATAATGGGGTTTTAACATAGAAGCTTTTGACAGTCACAAATATTTAGTCTATAATCCCAACCATTTTTGTGACTTCATTTCTTAAGTGTCTACTCACATATGTTATACCGATTTTGTATTGGATTTATTAGCTTCCCATCGGATTACATTATTTATATATTTTTGATCCAAGTCTATCATGAGACATTTATTAAGATATTTTTTCCATTCAATATCTTTTCAAAATTAGAGGTCTCAATTTTGATGACACGCATGTAGCTTTTTTTTAAAGTAGTGGGGGCTGTTTTGGTTTTGATTTTGTTGATTTGTTTTTTCCTTTTTGAGTAGTATCTGGATTGCCTATGAATAATCCCTTTCTTCCAGAATTTTGTGCTTACAGGCTCTGTGTTTCATGACTTTATTTTTTACTTCTAGGTGTAAATGTTGATTTGAGTTAATGCTTATAAATGCATAAGAGAAAGATCGGATGCTCATTTTCCTTTCTATCCTTTTATCTGGTTGTCTCTGAAACAACTTTTCTGCAGTAGCCACTCTGTCAAAATTCAGTTGACCATAGATATGGGAGCATATCTGGTCTTATTTTCTTTCTTCTTTATTTCTATTCCTTCTTTTCTTTTCCCTCCCTCCTCTTTTCTTTTCTTTCCCTTTCCTTTCTTTTGTTTCTCCTCTCCATGCTAGAAATGAAAATCCATGCTCTCAAACATGCCTAACCAGTTCTCTACCACTGATCTATAGCTACAGCCCTGTTCCTACATTTGCTAATATGTTCAATTAATCGATATGTCCACAGGAACAGCAGTATTGCACTGTAAGTTTGTATACCTTTAGACATCTTAAATTCAGATAGGGCAGGCTTTATCAAGATGCTTGGTTTTTCCAGGTCCTTTGCTCTTTCATATACACTTTAGCATCTCAATTTTGAGTAAAAAGCCAAATGGGGATTTTGTTAAAATAGATTTGGAGACTATAGGTGTCTTAACATTATTGAGTCACTAGTATATATTTAGATCTTTCCTCCTTTCTCTCAGCAATGTTTCTTACATGTTGCCTAGGGATGTGGTCAACAAAATATTCAAGCAGCAACTAGAGAATTTCCAAGGTACCTTACTGCAGGTTGGCAGACTGGTACTGTGGCTGGCAGAAGCCTTCAGCTTTTACTGCCCGGTCTTTCTACAAGGCAGCTTCAGAGTCCTTTTGACATGTCAACTGCATTCTCCCGATGAACCATCCCAGGAAGCATCAGGGCTTCTTCTAAGTCACAGGTTGGGGCCTGCTGACTTTAAAGGCAAATCTTGATTTGGTGTTGAAGAACTCTCTCCGGGGATACCTGACAATAGAGATCAACACAGCTCATCCTAGAGAGTACCTGGTCTGTCAGTCGTTCCATGTCCCAATAAGGTTCTACACCTAACCACTGAGAGAGAAAGAGGCATCAGTTCTCTATTTGATAGCGACCATATCGAATTTTAAAGGGTAAGCCTTGGACCTTAGAATTTCATAGACTTGAATTTAAATCCACATTCTATCCTCTGAGAATTATCACTTTCTGAGCCTACATCTATTGGCAAAATTAGGATAAAAATGCCTGTATCATAATGCTACTATGAGAATTAGATACATTCCTGCATTTTACAGGATAAATAAATACAAAATTAAAGCAAAATACAAAAGAAAATGTAAGAGACTTGACACTCACTAAATGTAATTATTACTACTTTTTTTTTTTTTTAGTGTGTATGCTACTAAAGGGTATAGTTGTTCAATTATTTCAAAAGACTTGAAGCATTTGTATCAGGGGATATAGTCTGATTGGAGAGCCTATATAAGGGACTTTCCCTTTTTGTGAAACTTCCTTAACCTTCAGAGATGGTAGTTACAGTGAATAGTGTTCATTGTCAACCTGAACAAATCTAGATAACCAATGAGATGGGCCTATGATCAGTCCTATGAAGGACTGTCTTAATTTGGTTAATAGAAATGGTGGGAAGATCTACCTCAAATTTGGGCAGTCTCATTTTCTGGGCTCTGTCCTGGACTAGATGCAAGAGGAAACTGAGCATCAAGCATGCATGCCTTAATTCGGTGCTGTCTGGTCTTGACGGTAAATGTGATGTTACCATTGCCTTAAAGTTTCTGCCTCCCTGACTTCCGGGCAATAGGAAAGGAAAGGAAAACAGTAGCTATTGCTAATGACCCTAGACTATAACCAGTATCCTTTGAGCGATACTCAAGGGAACTTGCAAAGTGTCCCATTCAGGTACAGCCAATTCTCCTGTCTGTCTCTCTATAAGGCCCCTCCCATTCCACACACACCCCCACCCCAGATTTGAACAAAGCTCTGTCAATCTGAGGCATGCTGAACAGCTTCAGATGGGAAGTAAGGAGCTCATGAATGAGCTACACAGTGGACCCTAAGCTGGAGAAGGAATACCTGAGCTGCCTTATCCTGTGAAGGACAACTGTCAGCTCTCCTCTATGGCTGGTGACCCCAAACAGACCCTAGCAAAATTAAACCCTATGGCAGTAATTTAAAACTCTTGATTTACTCTTTAAAACTCTTTATTGATCATCTTTCCTTCCTCCCTTTACTCTTTCAACTCTCTCAGTGTTTTAACCCAGACTGTACTCCCAAATAATCTACGGACACCCAAATTTGGACACGACCAAATTCGTATGTGAGGAATCTCTGTTTGAGGCATGCCACACTAACCTGGAAACTAACCTCAGAGTGGTGCTTTGAGCACATGGAGTGCTCTGACTGAAGGGTAACCCTGTTTGGAGAAAGGGCTAGCGAGAGAGAAACAGTGTTCTCTAAATCAAGTACCCAGGTTAGAATGAAGTAGAGAGACAGTCACTTGTGATAGACTTTGCTCCCAAATCATTCATGGCATCACACTCAAAGGGTTCCAAAGCATTTATCCAGGAGATTGCTTAGCCAATGGTTCAAGGCTATTGGCCAAAACACCTTGCTCAAGGTAGCAGTCTCATGCAAGAATGGGGTAATGTCTAGCCCGTGCCTGCTTTTCCTAAGACAAGCAAGCCACAAACCACAGGTAGAGGATATTATCCCAAACATAACAGTCTCACAATATGACAGTTTTCTTTGAAAGAGTTATACAAATATATTTCTCTCACTTGAGGACTTCAGTAGAAAATAATTATTCTTTTCTATCTCATAATATATATTAAGAATGTTCAAATGTGGTTTTGTAGGGAAGTCTGCCAAATATTTTGAGGCACCATATCCAGCTTTGCTTAATTTTAGACAGCTTGGCAAATCAAGTCTAAAGTACTCTTTCATACAAAATGAATGTGCTCAAAAGGCTAAAATATATGCATTTATATTAAACACCAATTTTTAAAAGCCGTCTTTGGCCTCTTTGGACTATCACATGCTGAGACGGATGGTGCTGAAAAGCAGTTGCTACAAGCTTCTCTAAGCTTTTCCTACCACCAAGAAACAAAACAAACAAGCTGGCTACCTTCAGAAACTGCCACATACGTGACAAGAAGGTTGTTTGCAGATAAACCAGATGTTTTATTACCAGCCTGGCATACACATTCTCCATCACTCGGCTCATGGCCCCTTCTTGTTCCTAGGAGTTCATGCCAACAACTAGAAATGAGCACAAAGGCTGTGCGAAATGCCGCGTTTGTTTGAGTGTTTGTGTTGGCTTCCTTAAAATCGGCTGATTTCCAAATCCCCTCCCCACCCCACTTTACTTGTATTTATGCTGTGGGCAGAACAACCTGGAGCCCATATTTAAATACAAAATGCTTCGTGCAAATCTCTTTATCGGGGGCTCGCACATTAACGCCCTTCACAATTGACCCACAGGCCGATTGTTTAAGGTAAGGCTTCCACAGGGCTGTTTCCATGTTTCCACCAAAGTCCAGCCTTGTTTTTAGTTTTCTTAGCTTTTCTGGACAATCAAAAGGAAGTGGAACCGAGCCGGCTAGCTGGGGCTGGAACTGCCCTGTCTCCTCCTACCTTCTGTCTCGGTTTTGTTTTTCTACTTTTTTTTTCTTTTTCTTTTTTCCTCCTCATCACTTTTGATCATAGAGAAAACCGAGCCAGACAGGGAAGCTGCTTGCTCATGATCTGGTGTCTGCTGCCTTTTTCCTTTTACCCAAAGCTCCTGGGAAGCCCCTGACCAGGAAGCTATACTGCTACCTCCTTGATTTCAGCAGAAGCAGATTCTCTGCAACTAACGGAGAAGTTCGTGTAGGAGGAAATGTGAATCTCCTCATTTCTTCTTCACCTAGGGAGATGCTTCAGTCAGCTTCAGGCTCCACAGTACTTTCCCTGCTTCCCATTTTCTCCGTTGGGAGAGAAAACACGGTTGCAGCAAATGCAAACTAAGCACTGACTTCAGATGCCAGAGGCACTTTCTTTGAAAGTTCTCACAAGGTTGTATGGCGAGTGACTCACGCTCCAATACAGTGTTCTCTGCTGCAAGCTAGAAACTGATTTATATTTATGAGTGTTTATGGTAGCACTGGAAACAGGCTACAATACAACTACAGACAATAATAATGTCCGTCTTAGATGATGGCTACGAGGGCTTAAAGTATCCCAGGAGAAGCCCAGGGTGAGTATGCAGAAGTGTCAGTCATCATCATCATCACGAGTTATGAATCATAGTAAGACCTGAGAGGTCTTGATCTGGGTGGAGTGGCTCACACCTGTTAATTCTAACACTAGGGAGATGGACGCAGGAGGATCATGAGTTCCATGGGTTCCATGGGAAACATAGCAAGATCATGTCCTGAGACTAATGATGAATGTCTCCATTGTGGCTAATAGATCAATCAAGCTTCTGGAGAGGCAAGCATGTGTGTGCAGGTGTTTATTCTACAGCTTTCACTCCCATGGACTTTGTCTTGCTTTCTCTGCTCTGGAAGCCCCCAAACTCCTGTTTGTAGAAAGGAAGCTAATAAAGGCTCTAGCTGACAGCGATGTGAGGACTGTGTGTATGCAGGTCCCTGACACAAGTATTCTGCATATCAATACATGATGTATATACCTACATGTGGCTATTATATTTAATATGAATTGTTTCTTTAATGCATTTTATTGCAAGGGCAAAATTCAAATAGGCCCACATGATAAGTGTATGCCTACTTGTCCTTATACCACAAAGACACAAATGAGTTGCAAAATTGGTTCATTGGATGGTAAGTGCATTCTTGATTCCTTGAAAATGTCTCAAACCAGTGTTAGGTCACATGAGAAATGAAAAAGAGAGCTAATGAGGCAAAGAAACATCCCGAAATTCATTTTTCTGTGAGATAGTTGGATGTTACTCTAATTAAGAGATGCTTTCCTGATTGCAATCATCAGCACTTACATCATAATGGCTTAACATTAGGCATGGTTATCTACTGGTCATATACATATGTATTCTAGTCACATCCATAAACACTCATAGTAAATCTTTGAGGAGGGATGCTAGTTATTCAAGAAGCTAATCAGGACCCACTCAGTCTATTCTAAATCACTTTTTTCATAGAAATCTATTTCTAAGAAGCTGGTAGGAAAGAAAAGCAAGGTTACTGGAGGATCTTGTAAGATAGGGAACAAAATGCCCATGGAAGGAGATACAGAAATAAAGTTTGGAGCTAAGACAAAAGGATGGACCATCCAGAGACTACCCTACCCGGGGATCCATCCTATAATCAGCCACCAAACACAGACACTATTGCACATCCCAGCAAGATTTTGCTGAAAGGACCCTAATATAGCTGGCTCGTGTGAGGCTATGCCAGTGCCTGGCAAATACAGAAGTGGATGCTCACAGTCATCTATTGGATGGCACACAGGGCCCCTAATGGAGGAGCTAGAGAAAGTATCCAAGGAGCTGAGGGGGGCTGCAACCCTATAGGTGAAACAACAATATGAACTAACCAGAGCCCCCAGAGCTCATGTCTCTAGCTGCATATGTAGCAGAAGATGGCCTAGTTGGCCATCATTGGAAAGAGATGCCCTTGGTCTTGCTCTTGCAAACTTTATATGCCCCAGTACAGGGGAACACCAGGGCTAAGAAGTAGGAGTGGGTGCGTAGGGGAGCAGGGCGTGGGGAGGACATAGGCGACTTTTGGGGTAGCATTTGAAATGTAAATGAAGAAAATATCTAATAAAAATTGAAAAAAAAGATATGCTTACATGCCATTGGCTGAATTCAAGTTATCTGTTGCCTCTGATTTCAAGGGATGTCTTCCTGGATGCCAAGAAAACAGAGTACACCATTGCACTTCCTTGCTCATGTATGTAGGGAGAGCTCACCTGAGCTCTATCAACCTGCTTAAAGATAGTCATTGAGCAGTGGCAAAGACATTCTCAATACTTTTAAGTGCTACAGGAAGAACAAACCCAGGCTGAGCTCTAGGGCATTGGTTTTTGAGGAAACAAAAGGAAATGGTCTCTGAAATGTATAGATAGCTCATCCCCCACCCATTCTATAAAAACCAGCATGCCTCACTTTCATATTCTCTGTCCCACATCCTCAAGAATAATTTATGCCACTTAGTAGATGACAACATAATTTTAAAACTTTCCTGTGTTTTTCTGAAGTCACATAGGTAAGACATGGCCACTCAATGTCCCTCCTTTTAGACGCTTTAGAGAAGTGTCTTCTCCAATTCTCCGATGAGCTTGAAATCAATCAGCTGTCCCCTACCAAGGAGCAGCCATTCTTTGTGAAATACATTTAGTGAACTGCAAAGCCGTCCACAGTTCTTTTCCAACACCCTGTCCTTCCTCCATACCACTTTTTGACATGAGATTTGAAGCTCTTCTCATGAAAAAGTGGAGTACATTTCCTTGTCTCTTAAGTCTGCGCCGGATTTGTGACTTTCTTGGGCTAATAGAATGTGATAGAAATGACCTTCTGAAAGTTCTGAGCCTAAACCTAAAGACACCTTGCATATCTGCATAATGGTCTTAAATTCCTGCTCACTAGCCACATGAAAAATCTCTCATTCACTGGAAGGCAGGTGGGAGAATACAGGGAACAGAAATATGTCACCCCAGTGGGACTTTCAAGAACTGATCAGATGTCATGTGAGCAAAGTCACCCAGTGGAAGATGCAAGAACATATGGCAGTGAAATACATCACCCCAGTGGGTCCTTTAGTAATGGACACTGACGTGGCAAAGATCGGCTGCTGCATGAATGAGTGATTCCTAACTCAGATCTACACAGAAGGTCAGTGAGCCCAGGCTACATTTCTAACTTGTCAAGCAGCGACCTGCCCAAAAGTTCTTTAAACCACAGAACGGCCGATGTTCTTGTTACTCATTTGTCCTCCCATTTTAAAGAAAAATCTATATTTTTAAATAAATATACTGTTTTAAATTTTTAAGTGTTTTTAAATTAATATATTTGCCATCAGCGTTATTAAAATTTTGTGCATGTTTTTTAAAAATCTAGCTCTTAAATAAGGATAAAAAAAAAGGATAAACCTCAGAGAAAGCCCATGACAGGATTTAATTTATTTCTAATAAACTAATAGTTATCTATATTTATGGGATAAAGTACAATGCTTTGATCTAGGAATAGATTATAGAGAGCTAATAAATATATCTAGCTATTTCAAATAATTATCACACTATTGTGATTAAAATTCTATTATTTTAGTAATTTTGAAATATGAAACACATTATTATGAACTTGGTTACCATGACCTGCAACAGCTTACTACAAATTATTCCTCTGGTCTAATTGGTACTTGGTCCCAATGACAGTCGTCTTGATGCCTGGATCCCCAGAACTGACTGATTCTTGCCCTCCATGAGCATGGCTCTCCAACAGCACCTTTGATGCCATCAGACATCTGTATCCTCATGACAAGTTCATTTGGCTCAAGGTTTTCCAATTTAATGTGTGATCATTTCAGTCCAAACTACATTCTTCTAATAAAATCTTTAGGCCAGAGAGGAAGGCTAGTTATCACTTAGAGTCACGTAACCCTAAAAGGCAGAGCCCAAGACAGGAATCCGAACAGCCTACTTGAGAATGGGACCATCTCAGCATGTGAGGTCATCATCATAATCATTACACAAACTCCAGCGTTAGCAAAGAAAGAGAGGAAAGGTGCTAATAAAAAGTCCCTTCCAGACTCTTGACTCGAGCCCCGGGCTACCTTGCCAGCAGAGTCTTGCCCAACACCCGCAAGGGTCCACACAGGACTCCCCACGGGACCCTAAGACCTCTGGTGAGTGGATCACAGTGCCTGCCCCAATCCAATCGCGCGGAACTCAAGACTGCGGTACATAGGGAAGCAGGCTACCCGGGCCTGATCTGGGGCACAAGTCCCTTCCGCTCGACTGGAGACTCGAGCCCCGGGCTACCTTGCCAGCAGAGTCTTGCCCAACACCCGCAAGGGCCCACACGGGACTCCCCACGGGACCCTAAGACCTCTGATGAGTGGACCACAGTGCCTGCCCCAATCCAATCACGCGGAACTTGAGACTGCGGTACATAGGGAAGCAGGCTACCCGGGCCTGATCTGGGGTACAAGTCCCTTCCGCTCGACTCGAGACTCGAGCCCCGGGCTACCTTGCCAGCAGAGTCTTGCCCAACACCCGCAAGGGCCCACACGGGACTCCCCACGGGACCCTAAGACCTCTGGTGAGTGGACCACAGTGCCTGCCCCAATCCAATCGCGGGGAACTTGAGACTGCGGTACATAGGGAAGCAGGCTACCCGGGCCTGATCTGGGGCACAAGTCCCTTCCGCTCGACTCGAGACTCGAGCCCCGGGCTACCTTGCCAGCAGAGTCTTGCCCAACACCCGCAAGGGCCCACACGGGACTCCCCACGGGACCCTAAGACCTCTGGTGAGTGGACCACAGTGCCTGCCCCAATCCAATCGCGCGGAACTTGAGACTGCGGTACATAGGGAAGCAGGCTACCCGGGCCTGATCTGGGGCACAAGTCCCTTCCGCTCGACTCGAGACTCGAGCCCCGGGCTACCTTGCCAGCAGAGTCTTGCCCAACACCCGCAAGGGTCCACACGGGACTCCCCACGGGACCCTAAGACCTCTGGTGAGTGGATCACAGTGCCTGCCCCAATCCAATCACGCGGAACTTGAGACTGCGGTACATAGGGAAGCAGGCTACCCGGGCCTGATCTGGGGCACAAGTCCCTTCCGCTCGACTCGAGACTCGAGCCCCGGGCTACCTTGACAGCAGTCTTGCCCAACACCCGCAAGGGCCCACACGGGACTCCCCACGGGACCCTAAGTCCTCTGGTGAGTGGAACACAGCGCCTACCCCAATCCAATCGCGTGGAACTTGAGACTGCGGTACATAGGGAAGCAGGCTACCCGGGCTTGATCTGGGGCACAAACCCCTTCCACTCCACTCGAGCCCCGGCTACCTTGCCAGCTGAGTCGCCTGACACCCGCAAGGGCCCACACAGGATTCCACACGTGATCCTAAGACCTCTAGTGAGTGGAACACAACTTCTGCCAGGAGTCTGGTTCGAACACCAGATATCTGGGTACCTGCCTTGCAAGAAGAGAGCTTGCCTGCAGAGAATACTCTGCCCACTGAAACTAAGGAGAGTGCTACCCTCCAGGTCTGCTCATAGAGGCTAACAGAGTCACCTGAAGAACAAGCTCTTAACAGTGACAACTAAAACAGCTAGCTTCAGAGATTACCAGATGGCGAAAGGCAAACGTAAGAATCCTACTAACAGAAATCAAGACCACTCACCATCATCAGAACGCAGCACTCCCACCCCACCTAGTCCTGGGCACCCCAACACAACCGAAAATCTAGACCCAGATTTAAAAACATTTCTCACGATGATGATAGAGGACATCAAGAAGGACTTTCATAAGTCACTTAAAGATTTACAGGAGAGCACTGCTAAAGAGTTACAGGCTCTTAAAGAAAAGCAGGAAAACACAGCCAAACAGGTGATGGAAATGAACAAAACCATACTAGAACTAAAAGGGGAAGTAGACACAATAAAGAAAACCCAAAGCGAGGCAACGCTGGAGATAGAAACCCTAGGAAAGAGATCTGGAACCATAGATGCGAGCATCAGCAACAGAATACAAGAAATGGAAGAGAGAATCTCAGGTGCAGAAGATTCCATAGAGAACATCGACACAACAGTCAAAGAAAATACAAAATGCAAAAGGATCCTAACTCAAAACATCCAGGTAATCCAGGACACAATGAGAAGACCAAACCTACGGATAATAGGAATTGATGAGAATGAAGATTTTCAACTTAAAGGGCCAGCTAATATCTTCAACAAAATAATAGAAGAAAACTTCCCAAACATAAAAAAAGAGATGCCCATGATCATACAAGAAGCATACAGAACTCCAAATAGACTGGACCAGAAAAGAAATTCCTCCCGACACATAATAATCAGAACAACAAATGCACTAAATAAAGATAGAATATTAAAAGCAGTAAGGGAGAAAGGTCAAGTAACATATAAAGGAAGGCCTATCAGAATTACACCAGACTTTTCACCAGAGACTATGAAAGCCAGAAGAGCCTGGACAGATGTTATACAGACACTAAGAGAACACAAATGCCAGCCCAGGCTACTATACCCGGCCAAACTCTCAATTACCATAGATGGAGAAACCAAAGTATTCCACGACAAAACCAAGTTCACACAATATCTTTCCACGAATCCAGCCCTTCAAAGGATAATAACAGAAAAGAAGCAATACAAGGACGGAAATCACGCCCTAGAACAACCAAGAAAGTAATCATTCAACAAACCAAAAAGAAGACAGCCACAAGAACAGAATGCCAACTCTAACAACAAAAATAAAAGGGAGCAACAATTACTTTTCCTTAATATCTCTTAATATCAATGGACTCAATTCCCCAATAAAAAGACATAGACTAACAGACTGGCTACACAAACAGGACCCAACATTCTGCTGCTTACAGGAAACCCATCTCAGGGAAAAAGACAGACACTACCTCAGAGTGAAAGGCTGGAAAACAATTTTCCAAGCAAATGGACTGAAGAAACAAGCTGGAGTAGCCATTTTAATATCGGATAAAATCGACTTCCAACCCAAAGTTATCAAAAAAGACAAGGAGGGACACTTCATACTCATCAAAGGTAAAATCCTCCAAGAGGAACTCTCAATTCTGAATATCTACGCACCAAATGCAAGGGCAGCCACATTCATTAGAGACACTTTAGTAAAGCTCAAAGCATACATTGCACCTCACACAATAATAGTGGGAGACTTCAACACACCACTTTCTTCAAAGGACAGATCGTGGAAACAGAAACTAAACAGGGACACAGTGAAACTAACAGAAGTTATGAAACAAATGGACCTGACAGATATCTACAGAACATTTTATCCTAAAACAAAAGGATATACCTTCTTCTCAGCACCTCACGGGACCTTCTCCAAAATTGACCATATAATTGGTCACAAAACAGGCCTCAATAGATACAAAAATATTGAAATTGTCCCATGTATCCTATCAGACCACCATGGCCTAAGACTGATCTTCAATAACAACATAAATAATGGAAAGCCAACATTCACGTGGAAACTGAATAACACTCTTCTCAATGATACCTTGGTCAAGGAAGGAATAAAGAAAGAAATTAAAGACTTTTTAGAGTTTAATGAAAATGAAGCCACAACGTACCCAAACCTATGGGACACAATGAAAGCATTTCTAAGAGGGAAACTCATAGCGCTGAGTGCCTCCAAGAAGAAACGGGAGACAGCACATACTAGCAGCTTGACAACACATCTAAAAGCCCTAGAAAAAAAGGAAGCAAATTCACCCAAGAGGAGTAGACGGCAGGAAATAATCAAACTCAGGGGTGAAATCAACCAAGTGGAAACAAGAAGAACTATTCAAAGAATTAACCAAACGAGGAGTTGGTTCTTTGAGAAAATCAACAAGATAGATAAACCCTTAGCTAGACTCATTAAAGGGCACAGGGACAAAATCCTAATTAACAAAATCAGAAATGAAAAGGGAGACATAACAACAGATCCTGAAGAAATCCAAAACACCATCAGATCCTTCTACAAAAGGCTATACTCAACAAAACTGGAAAACCTGGACGAAATGGACAAATTTCTGGACAGATACCAGGTACCAAAGTTGAATCAGGATCAAGTTGACCATCTAAACAGTCCCATATCACCTAAAGAAATAGAAGCAGTTATTAATAGTCTCCCAACCAAAAAAAGCCCAGGACCAGATGGGTTTAGTGCAGAGTTCTATCAGACCTTCAAAGAAGATCTAATTCCAATTCTGCACAAACTATTTCACAAAATAGAAGTAGAAGGTACTCTACCCAACTCATTTTATGAAGCCACTATTACTCTGATACCTAAACCACAGAAAGATCCAACAAAGATAGAGAACTTCAGACCAATTTCTCTTATGAATATCGATGCAAAAATCCTCAATAAAATTCTCGCTAACCGAATCCAAGAACACATTAAAGCAATCATCCATCCTGACCAAGTAGGTTTTATTCCAGGGATGCAGGGATGGTTTAATATACGAAAATCCATCAATGTAATCCATTATATAAACAAACTCAAAGACAAAAACCACATGATCATCTCGTTAGATGCAGAAAAAGCATTTGACAAGATCCAACACCCATTCATGATAAAAGTTTTGGAAAGATCAGGAATTCAAGGCCCATACCTAAACATGATAAAAGCAATCTACAGCAAACCAGTAGCCAACATCAAAGTAAATGGAGAGAAGTTGAAAGCAATCCCACTAAAATCAGGGACTAGACAAGGCTGCCCACTTTCTCCCTACCTTTTCAACATAGTACTTGAAGTATTAGCCAGAGCAATTCGACAACAAAAGGAGATCAAGGGGATACAAATTGGAAAAGAGGAAGTCAAAATATCACTTTTTGCAGATGATATGATAGTATATATAAGTGACCCTAAAAATTCTACCAGAGAACTCCTAAACCTGATAAACAGCTTCGGTGAAGTAGCTGGATATAAAATAAACTCAAACAAGTCAATGGCCTTTCTCTATACAAAGAATAAACAGGCTGAGAAAGAAATTAGGGAAACAACACCCTTCTCAATAGTCACAAATAATATAAAATATCTTGGCGTGACTCTAACTAAGGAGGTGAAAGATCTGTATGATAAAAACTTCAAATCTCTGAAGAAAGAAATTAAAGAAGATCTCAGAAGATGGAAAGATCTCCCATGCTCATGGATTGGCAGGATCAACATTGTAAAAATGGCTATCTTGCCAAAAGCAATCTACAGATTCAATGCAATCCCCATCAAAATTCCAACTCAATTCTTCAACGAATTGGAAGGAGCAATTTGCAAATTTGTCTGGAATAACAAAAAACCTAGGATAGCAAAAAGTCTTCTCAAGGATAAAAGAACTTCTGGCGGAATCACCATGCCAGACCTAAAGCTTTACTACAGAGCAATTGTGATAAAAACTGCATGGTACTGGTATAGAGACAGACAAGTAGACCAATGGAATAGAATTGAAGATCCAGAAATGAACCCACACACCTATGGTCACTTGATCTTCGACAAGGGAGCTAAAACCATCCAGTGGAAGAAAGACAGCATTTTCAACAATTGGTGCTGGCACAACTGGTTGTTATCGTGTAGAAGAATGCGAATCGATCCATACTTATCTCCTTGTACTAAGGTCAAATCTAAGTGGATCAAGGAACTTCACATAAAACCAGAGACACTGAAACTTATAGAGGAGAAAGTGGGGAAAAGCCTTGAAGATATGGGCACAGGGGAAAAATTCCTGAACAGAACAGCAATGGCTTGTGCTGTAAGATCAAGAATCGACAAATGGGACCTAATGAAACTCCAAAGTTTCTGCAAGGCAAAAGACACCGTCAATAAGACAAAAAGACCACCAACAGATTGGGAAAGGATCTTTACCTATCCTAAATCAGATAGGGGACTAATATCCAACATATATAAAGAACTCAAGAAGGTGGACTTCAGAAAATCAAATAACCCCATTAAAAAATGGGGCTCAGAACTGAACAAAGAATTCTCACCTGAGGAATACCGAATGGCAGAGAAGCACTTGAAAAAATGTTCAACATCCTTAATCATCAGGGAAATGCAAATCAAAACAACCCTGAGATTCCACCTCACACCAGTCAGAATGGCTAAGATCAAAAATTCAGGTGACAGCAGATGCTGGCGAGGATGTGGAGAAAGAGGAACACTCCTCCATTGTTGGTGGGAGTGCAGGCTTGTACAACCACTCTGGAAATCAGTCTGGCGGTTCCTCAGAAAACTGGACATAGTACTACCGGAGGATCCAGCAATACCTCTCCTGGGCATATATCCAGAAGATGCCCCAACAGGTAAGAAGGACACATGCTCCACTATGTTCATAGCAGCCTTATTTATAATAGCCAGAAGCTGGAAAGAACCTAGATGCCCCTCAACAGAGGAATGGATACAGAAAATGTGGTACATCTACACAATGGAGTACTACTCAGCTATTAAAAAGAATGAATTTATGAAATTCCTAGCCAAATGGATGGACCTGGAGGGCATCATCCTGAGTGAGGTAACACATTCACAAAGAAACTCACACAATATGTATTCACTGATAAGTGGATATTAGCCCCAAACCTAGGATACCCAAGATATAAGATATAATTTGCTAAACACATGAAACTCAAGGAGAATGAAGACTGAAGTGTGGACACTATGCCCCTCCTTAGATTTGGGAACAAAACACCCATAGAAGGAGTTACAGAGACGGAGTTTGGAGCTGAGATGAAAGGATGGACCATGTAGAGACTGCCATAGCCAGGGATCCACCCCATAATCAGCATCCAAACGCTGACACCATTGCATACACTAGCAAGATTTTATTGAAAGGACACAGATGTAGCTGTCTCTTGTGAGACTATGCCGGGGCCCAGCAAACACAGAAGTGGATGCTCACAGTCAGCTAATGGATGGATCATAGGGCTCCCAATGGAGGAGCTAGAGAAAGTAGCCAAGGAGCTAAAGGGATCTGCAACCCTATAGGTGGAACAACATTATGAGCTAACCAGTACCCCGGAGCTCTTGACTCTAGCTGCATATATATCAAAAGATGGCCTAGTCGGCCATCACTGGAAAGAGAGGCCCATTGGACTTGCAAACTTTATATGCCCCAGTACAGGGGAATACCAGGGCCAAAAAGGGGGAGTGGGTGGGCAGGGGAGTGGGGGTGGGTGGATATGGGGGACTTTTGGTATAGCATTGGAAATGTAAATGAGTTAAATACCTAATAAAAAATGGAAAAAAAAAAGATATTAAAAAAAAAAAAAAAAAAAAGAGTCCCTTCCATATAGAAGTGGCTAACACTATAGGGTTTTCACACTAATGATGGTCACTGGCTAGCAAAGAGGGGTTTTTGTTGTTGTTGTTGTTTCTAGAGGGGTGGTCTTCAGAATGGTCATTCACTGTCTCAGGCTCCTTCCAAATCATCACTTCACTCTCTTCTGGGTCCTTGGAGGATGACCCTTGTCATCCATCATGGAGACGTGGAGGAAACAGAAAGAGATGTGAACAAAAGGGTTTTATGAGCCAGGCCTAGATGAAGCTACCTTTTGTGGTAGCTTCCCATCCCATTGGACAGAGCATAGGAACATGGCCACATCAAATTCTAAACTCTATGAAACATGCAGATATACCCCCGGTGAAATATGAGGAAATTTTAGCTAACAGCTCTCAGCAAATTTTATACAGAATCAAATTGTGGAGATTAAGTGCTTACTGGGGAAAAGAAATCACTGTATTTCAAAAAAGGACTGACCAACACAAGAATATACCCATATTGCATTCATTACTGAATAAAAGATAATTAAAAATGCTATGCACATATTAGAACACCCAGAAGCTGAAATTCCCACATTCATGGCAACTTACTAAAGAAAAGCTTACTTAGGGCAAAGAACCCAGCTCAGAATGTACTATTGTCTTGCTGTAATAGTCTGCAGGATTTTCATTCCCTGCCCCAAATAAGCCTGGGATTAGAGGGCAGACAACAAGTAAAAGCACTTTTCTTCCTTCCTTCCTTCCTTCCTTCCTTCCTTCCTTCCTTCCTTCCTTCCTTCCTTCCTCCCTCCTTCCCTCCCTCCCTCCCTGCCCCCCCTCTCTCCCTCCCTCCCTCTCCCTCCCTCCCCCTCCCTCACTCCTTCCCCCTCTCTCTCCCTCCCTCCCTCTCCCTCTCCTTCCCTCCCTTCCTTCCTTCCTCTCTCCCTTTCTTTCTTTCCTTTTCCCTTTCTTTCTTTCTTTTTTTCTTTCTTCCTTCCTTCCTTTCTTTCGGCAGAAACTATAACAGCTTATTAACCACCAGCTTACTCGTAAAATGTTGGCATAACTTTAGATTCACTCAGATACATTTAAAGGGAAGAACATTCTTTACTTCTCTCCACCCCAGCAGATTCCTTTTCCCCTCCCAATTTCATAAGAAAGTCCTCAGGAAAAATAGACATTACAGTATCAAATTAATGGATGAATTGAGCCTACATTTTTCTTTTCCCATGATGCAGTCTAAATGCTGAAAAAAAAGGACCAGACAGAAAGCAGGATCCATCCGTCTACATTCCAAGACACGCTCCAGTTACCCAATCACTAAAGCGCGTTGCCAGCATGCAGAGACCATGATTTGGACTAAAAAGCAGAGATTTTCAATATATTCAAGTCATAATCCTTAGTTGATAGTGCAGTCTAGCCCATCACTAAGCAGCCAATGAGTTTAAAGGACACCGAGGGCAAAGTAGCATCCTCCTGGCTGCAAGGTATGGTTCTCAGAACCATTGCTGCTAGGGTTACAAAACAGAGCTGGGAATGCATATACTCTCCCCCTATTTTCACATCACTTTGCTTTCCCAAAATGTTTCACTACTCTTCTTCCATCCCTCACCCTCCCTCCTCCAGGTCTTTCTAAAGACAGAGAAGAAACCTAAATTTTTAAAATAATTGGTTTTCAAAATATGCTAAGCATTTGGAGAGTAATTAGAAACAGTTTTAGTTCCTCGTTATTCTAAAGCAAATTATTATTGATTTACAACAGACGGTTCATCTGATCTCTCTCAAGCAGCCATAAAATGTAGACTGTGTATTAAAAATGGTTGATGTCTTTCTGGCAATAGCACCTATGCTCAGCCAGTGACAGACCTTGCCAACTGGATGAAAAATAGCCCAGTCTTGCTGTGTGTTCTGCTCACTTTTGTGCCTATGCACTTATTTTTGGATTGGCTTCATTTTTCAGAGGGATTTGTAGACACTCCATTCATACTAGCAATTTGCAAAGCAAGGAAGAACATTTGCTAACATGATCATGGACTTACAGCTAAACATGCCCTGATATAGCACATCTTAAAAAAGGCTTTATGACTCTTAAACAATCTCAATTAATACACTGGGGTTTTCTCATAGAAACACAGGAGCATCTGCTCTTTTACTCAGGGGTAGAGATCTGGGCTCTACTATTTAGCCAGTTTTAAGCCTCAGCAAGCCTCAGTTTTCTTCCATGAAAGGCAGGGAAATAAAGAGTATTTATGCCCATGATCAAAATAATATAACTAAGATTTGAGCTTCATCATAGCACTAGGTGTGTGAAGGAACTCTGATTACAGCAAGGTAATAGTTCAGAACTAAGTATTACCCAATGGATTTATTATTTATTGTTATTTATAACTTGGGCAGGTCCATAAAAGGCCAGCAGTGTTTGGTGCACTAACATAGGGCAGAAAACCAGACTTAGGCACTAGGTTCAGGCTTAGGGCCCAAGACCAGCCAGATCCAGACACAGGAGCTGACCAAGAGAGCTGGGAACACACAGCTTCCCCTCCTTCTTGCATGAAGAGAAAATTCAATATCTATTATTTTAGCAATTTTTTCTGTAAGATTTCAGGTACATTAACTAGAGTTACCATGCTATAAAATGCATATACCCTACATAGCTGATTGATCAATTTCTCCTTTTCATTCTGCTCCCAATTCATGGTAACCACCTCTCTCCTCTGTGCTTCCATGAGCTGACTTACCTAGATTCAACATACAACACAGATCATGTAGTATTTTTCTTTCTAAGGTTGGCTTTCTATCACTTAGCATATCTTCTTAGATATTGCATGTTGTCTTAAATGACCAACTTCTTTATTCTTAAAAGTTCATTGTATTTCCTAGTAAAGTCATAAGTTAAACTCTTAAAGTCTCACCAACATGTCTGCCAAAACATGATATGACGAAAGAAGGATGGCACCAATGGACATGCCAAAGAGGACAGGAAGAGCCTTTGAGGCCTCAACCCTACACAAAGAACTATAGGTAACTGAGGGAAGCTGCAAGCAAGAAACACAACTTCTCTAGGAATACACACACATGTACAAGTAACATTATATGGGCTGAATAACTTATATTTATGAATATATGTATATACATATATGCATGCAATAACAATAATTAAAGGAATCTACATATTTGAAGAAGAGCATAGAGGGGTATATGGGAGGATTTGGAGCGAGGAAAAGGAATGGAGAAATATAATTAAATTATATTTTAATATCACACATATGTAATATATTAAATAATATTCCAATGATGGGACTTTTTAATGTTTTCATACATGCATATTGCTGTACACTGTTTATATTCCCACTTTGCTGCCTTCTCTTTGCCCATTCATCTGCCAACATATACTCAGGATGATTCTCTACCTACTCTATTGGAAACAGCAAGATTTCTTCTTGGATACTGAAGTGTATGGATATGTCTGTGCACACACACAATGTACACATATTTGTCTTATCCCAACTGATGTGGCCTTTCGATGACAAAACTTCGCATTAACTTTTCCTATTACTCAGCGTTATCAGATATTCAGGGTTAAACATGCTAAGATTTCTTGATCATTAGTAACACATACTTTCCCTTTTAAACATATTCCATCTTACATAAGTTCACAGTTATTCTCCAACTGTCAACTGTTTCTGCTGCTCCTGTTCTTTTTTATTTTCATCTTGAACTTAAGTTGTTCATTCTGCATCATCCAACCTGCACTTGGAAAAGAAATACTCTTCATGAATGTTTTTAGAAAATAAACTACTACCTTAACAAATCGAAGCATTGTAGAAGCAACTTAAGTCTACAAAAGCCAACTTTGTAAGAATGTCTTTCCACCACGTGAGCCTCAGTTATCTGATGAGTTCATCATGCACTCAAACAAGACTTCCAAACACTTTCTGTCAATGTGTCCTTCTCTATATTCAAAGTAGACAGAGGCTAGGTAGAAAACTCAGGCCAATTCATGTTTGTATTATAAATATTATTCCTTAAATAATAAAGAAACAGGGTTGCAGATAGTGCACAATGGTAGAGAACTTTCCTACCAAGTCTAAGGCTCTGGGTTCAATGTCCTATAGGATGAAATTTAAAGGACATTGCCCCAGCTAGCTCCCAAATAATTGAGAAAAAAACCTTTTGATTTATCCAACAAGCTTTAAGCACAATAACTATGCAGCTATTCCTGATATTCTATGCTATCTACATACTTCCCCAGCCATATGCCCCAAGTTACTTGTAGTTTGAATCTCCCTGGCTTGCTCTGTGAGTCCTCATGAAGAACTCTCTTGGCAACTACTCCTCATTCCTGCCCTCATAGAGACATTCTGACTTTTTCTCCACCTTGTGGTCCTCCTTCTCCTGGATCTCACTTGCCTCCTGCCCAGTCATTAGCTGTTCATCCTTTTATTAACTAATCAGAGATAAATGGGGAACATTCGTTATAAAACATTGATACAGGAGATTTTTCAGTATTCATTACTATTTCAGTTGGACTATAACTAGATATCAGGACACAGAAATCAGCATCTGAATACACAGAGCCCCATTTCACTCCCCAGAGTGAAAGGAACGGTGGTGAGAAGAATTAAATTTAACATGACAAAGCCATTAACACCTCTAGATCTCCCAGCACAATATGTAGGTTAGTCACAAAAAACAGAGTCTTCATGAAGGCATGAAGGTTAATTACCTATCATCTTCATTTTTTGCCTTGTGCTGTACATTAGGACAGTCATCAACCAGGCCAGACTAGTGTACTAGGCAAGAAAAGAAACAGTGACATTCCAAGTCAGAAATTGAGATGCTTGTGAACGCCATGTAATATATGTTCATTTGCTTTAACTACACACACACACACACACACACACACACACACACACACACACACACACAACATAGAATTTTAATGGGAACATTTGCATTCTGTTGTAGCATCTTAGGATACCAGGAAAGGATAGCTAGCCAAGGGGTCCTGCCTTAGTTTGGGTTACTACTGTTATGATGAAACACCATGAACAAAACATGAGGAGGAGAGGGTTTATTTGGCTTATATTTTCTCATCACTGTTCATCACTGAAGGAAGTCAGAACAGGAACCCAGACAGGGCCAGGACCTAAACGCAGAAGCCCATGTGACCCCAGTGAATGAGTGGGTAAGAAATGGCAAAAACACTGATTCTCATCTCTTGAGAGAAAGTGAAAAAGAGTCATGAGAATCACTGCAGATGTCTAGAAACAAGACAGACCAGGACAGCTCCAGCTTCCTCCTACTGGGGAGAAGGGAAGCATAAACCCATCAGCCCCAAAGTACCGAAGCAAAAGACCCTCTCAATATAAGCCAACAAACCTCAAATCCAGTTGTGGGACTTGTTTCAACAGTCATTTCTCCCCCAAATGGTCAACAATGCAGAGAAATCTCATTTGCTCAGGCTCTGTGAATGGGAGGAATTAGCTGGGCACAGTCTTGAGAGTTCAAAACTGACATATAGTCTAGGTTGCTAAGAGCAGAAAATCAAACAAGCCCAAGTGTGAGGGACAACCAGGAAGCAGGTTTGGAGGGCAGGAGGGTAGATGTGGGCAAGCCAAAAGATGCAAGCAGCAAAGGGTTTGGCTCAACCTAGAAAGTAAATAGAGACTATGGATCCAGTCACGGGGTCTGTGCACAAAGCTCATCAGCTGAGTTTGATAGCTTTGAACCTGAGGTCGGTGGGTGGAACAAGCATACAGCCCCCTATCTGCCTTTCACTGGTAAAGATACTGAGAACACTAAGGTTCTAGCAAGGCAAGTGACACATCACAGCTGCACTCCTCCAGAAGGCTGATTGACAGACGGGAAGTATTGAAGGTATGAAGATAGGTTCTCTACAGAATAGATCTCAGTGCTTTTGTTGCTCTGACACAATGAGAGAAACGGTGTCCACCTGCCTAAAACAGTAGTAATCCCAAGGAACGGGACCTATAGTCATCTCCAGAGGATGGGTGACTTTGCCCAGCCCCTACTGCAAAGCTAAGTGTAGAAAGCAGAACCCCTTGGTATGAAAAGAAGGGTTTCTACCAGATTTACCTAATAAACTCAGCAATAGCATAAATCATAGGGAAAAAAATAATTCATATTCCATGCTGGAGCATCTTCTAGGTATATGCCTAAGAGTGATAGTGCTGTGTCCTCCGGTAGTACTATGTCTAGTTTTCTGAGGAACCACCAAACTGATTTCCAAAGTGGTTGCACCAGCTTGCAATTCCACCGGCAGTGGAAGAGTGTTCCTCTTCCTCCACATCCTCGCCAGCATCTGCCGTCACCCAAGTCTTTGATCTTAGCCATTCTGACTGGTGTGAGGTGGAATCTCAGGGTTGTTTTGATTTGCATTTCCCTGATGACTAAGGATGTTGAACAATTTTTTAGGTGCTTCTCAGCCATTCAGTATTTCTCAGTTGAAAATTCTTTGCTTAGCTCTGTACCCTATTTTTAATGGGGTTATTTGGTTCTCTAGAGTCTAACTTCTTGAGTTCTTTGTTTATATTGGAATATTAGCCCTCTATCAGATTTAAGATTGGTAAAGATCTTTTCCCAATCTGTTGGTTGCTGTTTTGTCCTATTGATAGTGTCCTTTGCCTTACAGAAGCTTTGCAATTTTATAAGGTTCCATTTGTCAATTCTTGATCTTAGAGCATAAGCTATTGGTGTTCTGCTCAGGAATCTCTCCGCTGTGCCCATATCTTCAAGGCTCTTCCCCACATTCTCTTCTATAAGTTTCACTGTATCTGGTTTTATGTGGAGGTCCTTGATCCACTTGGACTTGAGCTTTGTACAAGGAGATAAGAATGGATTGATTTTCATTCTTCTACATGCTGACCACCAGTTGAACCACACCATTTGTTTAAATGCTGTCTTTTTTTCCACTGGATGGTTTTAGCTCCTTTGTCAAGGATCAAGTGACCATAGGTTTGTGGGTCCAACTCTGGAAATCAGTATAGTAGTTCCTAGAAAATTGGACATAGTATTACCTGAGGACCCAGCTATACAAACTCCTGGGCATATACCCAAAAGATGCTCCAACATGTAACAAGGACATATGCTCCACTGTGTTCACAGCAGCCTTATTTATAGTAACCAGAAGCTGGAAAGAATCCAGATGTCCTTCAACAGAGGAATGGATACAGAAAATGTGGTATATTTACACAGTGGAGTACCATTCAGCTATTAAAAACAATGAATTCATGAAATTCTTAGGCAAATGGATGGAACTTGAAACTATCATCCTGGGTGAGGTAACCCAATCACAAAAGAACATGGTATACACTCACTGATAAGTAGATATTAGCCCCAAAGCTCAGAATACCCAAGATGCAATTCACAGACCACAAGAAGGAAGACCAAAGCATGGGTACTCCAGTCCTTTTTAGAAGGGGTAACAAAATACGCATGGGAGCAAATACAGAGACAGAGTGTGGAGCAGAGACTAAAGGAAAGGCCATCCAGAGACTGCCCCTCGTGGGGATACATCCCATATACAGCCACCAAATGCAGATACTATTGTGGATGCCAAGAAGTGCATGGTGACAGGAGCCGGATATAGCTGTTTCCTGAGAGGTTTTGTCAGAGCCTGATATATAGAGAGGTGGATGCTTACAGTCAACCACTGGACTGAGCATGGTGTCCAAATGGAGGAGTTAGAGAAAGGACTAAAGGAGCAGAAGGGCTTTACAACCCCATAGGAAAAACAACAATATCAACCAACCAGAGATCCCAGGGTCTAAACCACCAAATGAGGAGCATACATGGAGAGACCCATGGCTCCAGCCACATATGTAGCAGAGGATGGCCTTGTTGGGCATCAAAAGGAAAAGGGGTCATTGGTACTGTGAAAGCTTGATGCCCCAGTGTAGAGGAATTCGAGGATGGGGAGGCAGAAGTGGGTGGGTGGGTGGATGGGGCACCTCTCATAGAAGCAGGGAGAGGGGGGATAGGATAGGATAGGAGATTACTGGGGGAAAATCTGGGAAAAGCAATAACATTTAAAATGTAAATAAAGAAAATATCCAATAAAAATAAGGGAAAAAACCAACAACTCTTTTGAGATTTCATCTTGTCCTGGTCTAAATTTCCTTTGACAGGAAAACAGAGAATAAACAATGCCAGTGAGTATGTAGGGAGCAAGGAGTCCTTGCACACTGCTGGTAAAGATTTCAATTGATCCTGTCACTATTGAAACCAGTGTAGAGGTTTCTCAAAAAGCTAAAACAATAGTAATGGGGCCTGAACCAGCCATATTCTGTAACCCAGCAAGACCTCCAGTGGAGAGATTGGGACAGAAACCCAAACACAAAACCTTCAAGCTCCAGTCTGACCTTCCTGCAGCATGTTCTGGGACCAGCACCTAGCAGAATCATCATCAGAGAGAGCAGAGAGATTTCATCCAACAACTGTTGAAAGCAGATGCGGAGCACCGCAGCCAAATGTTAGGCAGAACTCAGGGAGTCCTGTGGAGGAGGGAGAGATAGGATTAGCAGAACCAAAGGAGCCAGCCATACATGGGGAGAACAAGGCCCACAAAATCAACTGACCAGGTCTCAAGGGAATTTGTGGAAATAAAGGCTCCTGTAGGGGTCTGAATTATATCCTCTACACACAAGCTATGGCTGAGGAGCTTGGTGTTCTTGTGGAAATCCAAACAGTGGGAACAGAGGCTGTCCCTGACTCTTTTGCCACTTGTGGGACTCTTTGCTCACTACTGGGTTGCTTTGTCCAGACTTGATATGATGGTGCCCAGACTTACTGTAGCTTGTTAGGCTGTGCTTGGTTGATATTCCTGGGAGGTCTACTCTCTTGGGGAGTTTGAGAGGCGTGGATCTGGAGGAGAGAAAATGTAAGTGGGGAAAGAGAAAGGATAGGGGAAGGGGAGGGAATGGAAACTGTGGTACATGTAATATATGACAGAAGAACAAAAACTACAAAAATAAGAAGGGAAAAGGGCTAAAATAAAAACTGCCATATGACACAGCTATAATATTATTCAATATATACTAAAAGTTCTAAGTCAACACATCACAAATATACTGGGACATCATCTGTATTGCTGCATTATTCACAATAGCCATAAAATGAAGCCATGTCCATCAACAGATACATGGATAAAGATATGGTATGACATAAAACAATAGATTACTGCTCAGCAATTAAAAAAAATAGGAAACTAATAGAACTACATAATAATTGGGTTAAGCCAAAATAAGCTAGACTCAGGAAGATAAATACTACATATTTTTTCCTATACATGTCACTTAATTTTGAAACCACACACACACACACACACACATATATGTATATGTGTGTGTATATATATATATGTGTGTGTGTGTGTGTGTGTGTGTGTGTGTGTATGTATGTATATATATATAATTTTTACTTTCTAGGGGATCTTGAACAGAAGCCATATTAAGGAGAGAGGGAAATGGAGAAAGGAGAAGGAATAATCTAGGGCTGATTCTAGGACCAGCTAGGTGGGTAGCAGGAATGAAGACAACAACAGGAGAGAAGGATGAATTAGAGCAAACCATAAGTCCTGTATGAAATGCCATAATGAAACTGGTTACTCTGTAACTTTAAAGAAGTAAGAAAATCACCTTTATGTGGAGATGAATGTAAATGAACATAGAAATGAGAAAAGTTCAGGGTGTTCTAAGTGACTTGCCCCACAGTAAGCATCGTTACCTCACTTTCCACCTCCCAGTCTCCCCCTTCTCGCTGGGAGATCTCAGCTAATCCCTGCGATAAGTTCCCACAATGTCCCTTTGGCTCACTATACTAACACCCTCAATAAAACATACTCAATACCCTGGGAGTGTGTCTGGCCATGCAGTTCCATACTCATATTCCTAGGCAATACGTCATTATTCATTTAAGTTGAACTTAGTGATCAGCATGAGCTCGAAGAAGTTCTCCATGAAAGTGGTCAAGATGACATCATCCGCCAGCATTTCAATGTCATCCCAGGAGAATCCTCCTCAATGACAAACAGAACCTTAAAGTTACAAGAAAACCTAAGAATTTAAATACCTCCAAAATGTAAATGTAACTCAGTTCAGGGATGGATGCATGTTAAACAGGGAACTCAAAATACTTGTTTGACTGGCATTGTCCTGACAGGGGGGTTGGGGGAGAACCACAATAGAGGGAACACTTCCCCGAAATTAGTAAGAAATGACTGGGGTAGCATATCACAGCAAATGCAACTGCACAAGGCTCTGTGTAGAGACTGATGCTGCTCCCAGTTCTGATACTGATATGTGCTAAGTTTCATCAGCTCTGTGAAGCAGGTCAGCCTATCAACACTCTGCTTATTCTGAGGTTCTTCAGTCACTTTCGTTTTTACAAAAACTGTCTCATCGTCTGTTCTCTGTGGAAAAACCCTTCTGTCAAGGTTAGCTTTTGTTAACTTGACACAAACTATGATTACCTGGGAATGATTGGTGTGGGAGGGTGGCACCACTCCTGAGCAAGTGATGGGGGAATATAGTGCAAGGCAGCTCAACATGAGCCTGGGGGAAAGCAAGTGAGCAGCATCCCACCATTGCTTTCTGCTTCAAGCTGCTGCCTTGAGTTGAGTTCTTCCTTGGCTTCCTTCAATGATGGACTGGAATGTGCATGATGAGCCAATTAACCTCTTTCCTTTCCCGGGTTGCTTTTGGTCATGGTGTTTATGACAGCGATAGAAAGCAAACAGGATGGTCTTGTTGGATTCATATTTTCTCACAGTCTGTATTATTTTCTATTATGTGTAACTCTACATTAGAATCGTCATCTTAATACTTGGAAAATCATTCTTTTCTTTGCTAACCTGAACTCTTCACTACACTTTCTCTGGTGATTTGTTTTCCAAAACTGTAAAATGATTTTTGGGTTATTGTCACCAAGTCAATATTCTCTACTTGCTTGCCTTTGATCAACTCTCTAACTCAATGAAGAACAGTTTGATCTGCATGCCAAACCTTTTTCTTTTCATAATATACAGGCATTTTATTCAGTTACTATGAGTTTGAGGATTTATTTAGTTGAACATGAAGTTAAAAGTAGACTAACTATGGTCTTTATACTGTAATTGTCACATACATTATGGTTTTATTTTATATTAATCATTCCATTTGTTTACATCTCAAATGATATTCCACTTCCCAGTTATGCCTCCACCAAGCCTCCATCCCACATCTGCCTTCCCCCTTCCACTTTGTCTGTATGAGGGTGCTCCCCCACCCACCCACCCTCTCCTAAAGGTAACGAAATTGGCACAAAATCCAAAGACTGGGGGGGGGGCGCATGTGCGTGCGCACAGGCAAAAGTATTAATCTACCTTCAAGCTCCCCATAGAAGCAAAATGACTACACATCTGCTTCAGTTCACTTTGTGCTTCTGGAAAACTCTCTACGCAAGATGGTTACTGCAAAAGGAAGGAAAAGAGCATGGTGCCTCAGACTGCAATCGGCATAAACTCCCAGCACACACAAAGCCCAGCCTGGATATGGGTAGAAGAAAACAAAATGTCAAAATGAAAAAATAAAATACTTTCAGAAGAATTTTTAAAATATGGTACTCCAGGGGAAAGGGCACCAGGAAAATTGTGTGAGAGTGTAACCACAAATGGCAGATGGACAAAGCTAGGCGTGGCCCAGAAATACAGCAAAGCCTTCATTAGCAGATGCAATGATACATAGCTCTCATCGTTACATAAGACCCAAGGAATTTCTCCCATGATTCACACCCTTCTTCATAATCACACCAGTACCTGGCTAGAAAGCATGCCTTGGGGGGAGGGCAGGGGATGGGGAGGGGGTCCTCTGGATTTACAAGCATGTTGTGGTGAGCATAGTTTTGCTTGAAGCTATTTCAAGATATTTCCCAGTTCCAAATCCTTACCCTGCAGTGGAAATTAAAACAGAATAAACTGTATTTTAGTAATTATTTTGATAAAGAATCAGAGTACCAGACTGTAAAGCTTGGCTGAGGTCCCAGACAAAGTTCAGAGGTAGTATGGATACACCTCCACGTTTAATCTTTCCTCCATGATGCCTCTTAAGCAGGTAGAAAGAAAAGTCTGAGGTCAAATCAGAGGACACTCAGTGTGGGCAGCAGTAGCCATAAAGGTGAGCCCTTAGCTCGTGAGATCGGGGTCTTACTGTTTATCGTTTGCTATTTCATATAACAACCCCTCTAGCTGTACTGTGATTTAAAGTATGTCACTCTCATAGACACCAAAAGCAACCATTACAAAACTCCCAATTACTCGCAAAACCAGATAAATGAATCTGCCCAATTTATCCCTGCAACAGAAATACATTTTGAAACAGAAAGTAGAATCTGAATATCATTTGGATTTGCATGGCTGGTTTCTGTTTGAGCTAAAACATAACCACATGCACTGTATTAAGGTTGCCTGATTTTGAGAAGCTTTTTTTTTTTTTTTTGCATTTGTTAATTTAAAGGAAACATTGTAAAGTTAAAGCAAAACTCTGTTCTCCTCCTTGTCTGTGTCCCAAGGCTCCCGGAGGGCAGGGTTACATGAGTTATAAAAACTGCATGTGAAAGGCCTTGACTTTCCCAAGAAAGTTCCAAAATATAATATAGCAATGGATATTTGTTCAGCAAAGCATAAGCCATGGAATTTCAGGCAGGCAGTTAGGACTTGAGAGAAAACAAACAGGCCCAGCCCACAACACAGCAGTAGGGGCATCTTTGCTTTCCCATCATTTCTCTCAGCTTCCATTCCTCAAAAGCAATTGGCACTCACCAAATCTCTCAAAGATCTTAGGCAAGAATGGTGGAATGCCCTTGAACATCACAGAAATGTGTCTGTGGTTGTATGAGGCCAGTTCTTATAACGTAGAGCCCCAGATAGAGATTCTGATACAAGGGCTGTGCAGGGGGACAACTCAGTAGAGAAACCCACAAAGAAACAAGGGGAACAAAGTAAGGCATGGAAGAGATAATTATAATGCCTTCATTCTCACCCCAGATAGCTCTGGAGAGTATGTGGGTCTCCCATAAAGAAGGAACATACAGCTAAATGCCATCAGTAATTTCTGCTTGAATGGCCTTGAGGTAAGTACTCAGAACAATGAAGCAGCTCTACATGAGATGTTTAAGATGGGATATGCTCAAAGACAGTTTATTTTGCTCAGTATTGTCATTATAATTATTTATTGGTATTGTCTCCTTTTGACAAAACTGTGGGAGCTTTTTGCATCAAGAAGCAATGTATCTTTAAGGTTAAATAAAATATTTTATTTCAATCAGTCAATAGTGACACATACATCATTGAAGTTTTCTAATTTCTTCTCCTGGACTTAAGGGTGGTCTATCTATTATCTCTTTATATAAAAGTCCATGGGGTTCAGACAGATCCTACTCTCCTGTTTAAAGGATGATTATATCACTTGTCTATCAAAGCTGGCATCCCTTCAACTTCAAGGGTTGTTTGTGTTGCAGGCATGAACTCTCAACGGTATGGACTACACAGTTGCTGGAGATGAATAGGAATGATGTACAGTTCTTTCAGCATGTAATTATTATATGACATCATGCACTCATTCATCTGTTTATCTATTTAAAATATTTATTGTGGTTTCATTCCTGTAAGTCCCTCAGGTAAGGCAATGAACAAAGCAGATATGGTCTTTCCTTTATTAGGTCATCATGTTTGTCTACAATTAGGGCAAGGATGGAGGCAACCCAATAGTTAACTGTACCAACAAAATCACTTCTACAACTGACAATTTTCAAAGAGAAAACAAATTATAGAATGAATGAGGCAAGTGGTGAGTGGGCTCAATACACTAAGGTGACATAAAGGAGCAAGCTGTGCACGCATCTCGGAACTCAGCAGATTGGCACTTGTGGTACACTTAGGAATTACAAGCAAAGAGAGGGAAGGTAGACGTGGTGCATAGGGATCCAACCTTATAAGGGGTTTGGTAAGTTTACAACTCAGCTGCAGAAGGGATTTCTTAACCTGCACTAAGATCGATCAGTAAGATAGCAAGTTCTCAGGCATTGAGTTACATTTGTCTTAACATTGGCCAGTGGATGAAAGTGTGTGTGAGTGTGTGTTCAGAGTCATGGAATAAGAAAGGGAGTTTTTGATATTGAAAGATGGCCCAGTTTTTCAAACTCCAGAAGGACATCAGGTATTATAGTAATTATGGGAAATTTTTGCCTTGTTAAAACATTCCCAAGATGTTTTAAAAGATCTACAGTTGGACTCAACCTTCCTTTGTCCTTGGCAATGTGATAAAACATCATATTTAGAAAAGAATGCAAGTTGGAATTGACCTTGGCTCTACCAAGGGAGAGTTATCAAGGTCACATTTTGAAAGTTTTTTGTTGTTGTTGTTTGTTTTTGGTTTTGTTTTTTTTACTGTAATTGGTATTAAAATGAATCAAGACATGAGTGGAGACCATGGCTTTTATGTTCCATGTTCTGTCCTGAGTGCTGAGACGGCTTTGATGCCAATTACTTTCTCAGTTGTTAAGCAAATGATTACGTTCCTTAAGTTCCTTAATCTTTTTTTCACCTTACTGGAAAAAGTGTCATGTTTAGGAAACTAGACCTTGATCACAAACAACATTTTATAACCATTATTCTCAGAAGAGATCATACCTAAAGAGCACAGAAACTGGCAAATAGAACCAAATGGAACAATTTTAAAAGTGCAGGAAATCTGGATTTTCAGTCTGATATATTAGGTCACTGTCAAAACCAAGATTGGAGAACAACCATCTAAACTATAATAAACTTAACATTTCAAATTTAGGATGAACTGAAATTTAGGTAGTATTTAAATTCTTTGTAAAAATGGGTTTTTCATATGGTTTTCATTTAACCAAGATTCCAAACCATCTTCACACACTGTTGCATGTATCCACTCTTGCCCCTACCCACTATGAGAGCCCACACTTAATTGAAGAGAAACTTAACCCACATATTTCAGGTTCTTTGTGTAGTGTCCTTTGCTAAGAGCTTGCTGATGTCCAAAGAGCCTGTGGGAGTGTATTCTAGCCAGAAAATCATATATTCCAGCTTATAGTGGCCTCCAAGATCAGAAAGTCTTGGAAGGGCAGACAAGTTTGCATCTTTAATGCCAGGTATGAAGTATGCTAAGCTATCAAATGAATAACTGTTGATCCACAGAAGAGATGCAACAAGAGATGGAATGGTGAGAAGGCTTGGCCTCACCATGTTTTTCCATTTCTAGAAGCAACCACTGAAGTCCTATAGGGTCTATAAAGTCAGACTCATTTTATAATGCAGAGCTGGACCAGATGATGTCTAGCTGGCATTGCACAGCTTTGAGCAAGGCAGGGACTTCCAGGAAAGCTTTCAGATTCCTAAACAGAAGAAGTATTCATTTATGACCAGCTTCACAGCTCAGTGGGTAGGCTTCAACTTCTGGACAGCAAACCAATTGCCAGCTTTAGAATTAAACAAGGGATGCCAAGATGGACTTTAGGCTTGGTGGGACAAGCGGGCAGCGGTGCATAAATACGTGTCAAAGTATAAGAAAAATAACCTTTGCCCTAGGTATATACTCCCTACACTCCCCACCACTGTGTGTGTGTGGCTACTGTTTGGTACTGATGATCTCATTCTATCATTCTCTACCTCCAGAGGGAAGGGTAAGAGTCTCTCATTTGGGCAGAAGTTCGACAAGTAAGGTAAACTGGCTGGCCAATAAGGCGGCGGGGGGCGGGGGGGGGGGGAAATCCTCCGGTCTCCACCTTCCCAGCACTGGAATTACAGACTTGTGCTTCCCTACACATCTTTATGTTTGAGTGCTAGGCATATGAACTAAGGCTTTTATAATACATGGCAAGCATTTTACCGACTGAATTATCTCCTTATTCCTCATATTTTTTTCTTTTAAAATTTTAACAATCATCATTTCTTTAAAAACTTTTCTGGTTAATGTATAGAAGGTGGATATCCTTATGAAGTCCATATAGATGTGTGTGTGTGTGTGTGTGTGTGTGTGTGTGTGTGTGTGTATTACTGCTTTGTTCTCATTGATTCCCTTTCCCCACAGCTTCTTCCCACCACAACTGGACTTCAATCCATTTTACTTTCACCACTTTTTCAAGGCACTTGATATTTCTAGGAAAGGATAATCTATATATCATCTTTAAAAATAGTGAGATTAGACATGTATAGATAGTCCCCCCAAAATAACCATTAAGAGCTGAGAGCTTGAAACCATAATAGCTTGTGTGTGTCTTATTCAACTTTTGAACCAGAAATGTGCTCTGCTATTATAATGCCATCATACTTCATTATTTTCCTAGAGTATGTCAATGTCCATCCATTCTGAAAAGCTTTCCATTCCCACCAGACAGAAATAAGATAGCTCATGAAGCAGGGGCGGAGATGAAACTTCTATTTCAATAATTGTACTGTGTATATTTTCCAAGGAGGGAAAGGGAACAGTTCATGATCCTTTTAGATCAACGAAGCAACAGCCATCTATCATCAAGATTATTTTTTCTTTTCTTCCTTCTCTCCTGTGGTTTTCAGTGAAGCAATGTTAGTGTCACTGGAAAGTTTCTTTGCCACTCTGATCGAGGTTTTAGAGTTGTCGTGCAGTAAACCTCCAGTGACCCATCTGTATGTTGCAGTCTGAGAAACACTGCTGGAAAACATCTATGTCTTCACTCGGTGTGCATCTCTTGTCTGGAGAGTGTCATTTTCTCCAGGCTTGGCTTTGATCTCCCTCTAGTCTACATCCAATTCAACCACCAGAGTAGGCTATGGGAAAAAGAGAAAGTAGAGAAAACAACAGAAAATAAATTCCCTGGCTGTCTAAAACCAGCAGTATGTTACATATTACATAAACACAAACACTTTGCTGTCATTTAAGAGTCCTACATGAAGGCCTTCTGCCATGTCTTCTGATCTTTTTCTGGCCACATGAGCTAACATAAGAAGAACAAGCTTTCCTTCTTCCTGGTGTTCTTGGGAAGAATTTCTTCGCTCTTCCAGCCATTTTATTCCGTTTCATCACAGACATTGCCCAGCAGGAACTGCTCCTGTGTACTGTGTTATGCCATTTGTGCTGGTCCATAAAATGGTAAAGAGTCCAAGATTTTTAAATTGAAATGTGCTTCCTCTCAGGTATGGAGTGGGAAGCCTAAGATCAAAGTGTCAGTGGTTTTTCCCAAGGTTCTGCTTCCAACATGGCTCCTAATTGTATATCATCCAGAGGGGAAGATTTAGTGTGCTTTCCTGGTGAAAGGGGTGGAAGAGCTAACAGGAAATGCCTAAGCTAGTTCCCGTCAGACTTTAAACCAGTTATCCATGATGCCTCCAAATGCCTCCAGCTCTTTGTACCACCACAAACCACAGATGGAGTTTCAGAATATAAATTTGGAGGAGCATTCTGACTACAGAAACTACCAAACTTAAATCTATCTCTGGTCCCTTTCTACCCTGTTTTTATTTCATTTTTCAATGCATTCTGAACCATATGAAATGGCTTTGCTTCTTTATTAATGGACTATTAACCAGAATGTATACTCTGGGGAACACTTCAAACTTATTCTGACCATAACTGGAGCATCTGAGCCTCTACCAAGAATAGGCTCATCTCATTCATATCTGTTCAATAAATGAATCAATAATTTTACATTTATATAATCTCAACAAAACTGAGCATTTTGTCCTCCTTGTTTCTTCCCCGTTTCCATTCCCTTTCATTTAAAAACTATTTGTTAAGCATTTAGTCTAGCCCAGGTCAGGTTAACTGGGATAGAAAAGGATTGAACCTCATCAATGATGGGAGAAGGGTGCACACTCAGAGGCAGGAGAGACTGATGCTACCAAAACCCTACTGAGCATAGAAATGTTTTCCTAATAATACCAGAGGAACACCATGAGCTGGAGGCTGAAAGGTGATCATATGCATGGTAATCAGAGGATGACTCAGGTAGGAGGAGCAGAGTACTTTGTGTGCAAAGATAACGTCTCTAAAAAGGGCACAAGGAGAAGTCAGGCTGGAAGAAAGTGTTGTGTTGCAAGGCGGGTAGATAGGCTGGAGGAACTACATAGGTAGGGTAGGGTAGCAGTTAGCCTTGTTTTACTTGAGGGAGTAGCAATTTGTGTAAGAGACCAGCTCTAATTGTTTATTGCACTATTCTTCCTCCTCAACAGTGTCTTGGTTTGAATGATAAACCATGTGGTCAGTCTTATAGGCTGTCTTGCAGGCATCTATCCTCAGCGGCTTACCACAAAGACTTGTGACTAAGAATGATGACTCTGAACCCAGGTTTTCTGGATTTAAGTAATGGGTTCTGTTATTTACATTTTAAATCCCTGGGTAAATCCTGAAACTGAGCCTTTGCTTCCTCATCAGTAAAACAGGCATTCAATAATTATAGTATCCAAGTCAGAGTTTTAATAAATCAATTTTGTAGTATAGATTTTTTGACATATATAGTAACTATATAGTAAGTGTATGCTAGTTTATTATTACTCACAGTCTTTTTAAATTTTGTGCTTTTATGTATGAATTGCATTGCTACTTAATTATGAGGTATCATACGATAATTCAATGATTGTATAAAGTATGTAATGGTAAAATTAGGGCTGTAGAATTTTTGATATATGAAGAATAATGGTAGCCTGTGAAAGATATCTGAAATGGTTCACATAGAATTGTATTTAAAAAAAAAAAAACATTTAGCCTTTAAAAAAATACTTGCAGGAGAATGAAAAAGTTGCAAATAATTATAGAGTTCTTCATGAAGTATCTGTAAGTGTTCAATACATAGAGAAATGAGTAATTACCATAATCATCTACTAAAAACAGAAACATTTATCAAAGCTGTAGCTTTGAATATTTGGCTAGCAGTGGTGACCAAGCAGCTATTTAGAATGTGAGCATCAACAGAATACTGTCTTAGAATTTTCAGAAGTAGCAACAATCAGAGTTGGGGGAACCACTCAACTTACTTTCTCAAGTCAAAAGCTGTATGTTCTGAAATACAACTCACTTAGAGGGCTTGGGCTTCACAGAGGGCTTGGGCTTCACAGAAGGGTCTAAAATGTATGTTCTCCTTAGTGTCTCCTTAGAGACACTAAGACTTAGTTCTCCTTAGAGCCAACAGATTTAGTACCATCAAGAAGGATTGATCTTCAATGAAGTCCTCCCAGGAAGCCTTACATTGAACTTCCCAAGACTGAGATATGAGAACTCCAGTTTTTTATGCTACTTGACAAAATGAGCCGGTCCTCTTAGTGGGGTGTCATTGTTACATGTTCTAGAACAGGTGGAGCTTGGCAGGTTGCTGGTGCCACTCCTGCCATTCTCCATTCTGAGATTTCCCTGGGTCTGAGCCTGCTCAGCCTTACCAGTTCCTTTGTCTGGAGCCACAGTCCACTTGCCCTACAAGAAAGTCAATAAGATTAACAATATAAGCTTCCAATATATATGAATGCACTATAAATAAAATCCCCAAATAATGTGGTAGACAGAGTCCTAAATGGACATCTCTTATTACCAAATGAAACTTCTTGTACAAGGAATGGATTATATCTAATTGAGTTTTTGGCCAAAAGGGTCCAAATAACCTGTTTCAAGACTATATGATGTGCTTCACAAATGACATGACCCTATTGCTGAAGACAATACCTATGCAAACCATTAAACATTGAAAAGTTGATCCTGTGCCTCCATAGAGCCTTTACCCCTATGTTCTAGCATCTTTGGTACAGGAAGGTACTCTGCATGGTACCGAAGGTGAACTGTAAACACCAACCCAACTACAAACCGGTTTATCTATGGTGGTATTCTTCCTGCAAGATATACTAGTGCAATACTGGCACAAACTTTCTGGGAGCAGCCAACTGATGTTTGATTTGACTTGAGGCTCACTTTATGAGATGGAACCCATACCAGACACAACATGGGTAACCAAGAACCTGAGACTTGATAGCCCAGGGACCTAGTGTAAAACTAAATTCTGTTTTGCTGAAAGAACACAGCAATAAAGTAACTTTTAATTGAAGTCTACTGTACTCATAGATCGGTGTTTTGCTCAGCTATCATCCAAGAGGCTCCATCCTGCAGAAGAGGAGAATAAATACAGATACCAATAGGCAGATGTTATGTAGAGAGTGAGAGATCTTGGAACACTAAGCCCTAAACAGGGTATCTCCATCAAATCCCTCCCCTCAGGATTCAGAGAACTCCCAAAGAGGAGGAGACAAAAAGAGTGTAAGAGCCAAAGAGGATAGAGAACCAGGTCCTGAAAATCAACAGGATCAAGCACGTATGAACTCACAAAACCTGAGGCAGTGTGCAGAGGGTCTGCATGTATCTACACCAGATGCAGTCCTAGAGCTAAAAGGAGAAGTGGACACATGCCCATTATTAAACTAGAAGTTATCTCTGACTTATAACCACTTGCAAATGGAAATTTAGTTTTCTTTAAAGGAGTCTCACTGGGAAAACAAACTACTCTTAGAGGGAAGGCTGTGTGCCCAGCAGTAGATGGCCAACAGAAAATGAACTGAAGAACATCTTTTGAAATTTCCTAACCTCCTTGTGTCATATTGGGCTTTTTTAAAAAAAAATCTCATTTTTATTTTTATTTTATTCATATTTTCTATTTATCTTATCCTTTGGTATATATTATATCTTCCAGTTTACTGTTTTTTATGGGATTTCTGAGTGTGTGAATGAACGGGTCTCTGCATCTATACCTGTTTCTTGTGCCTTTTCTTGACTTCTTTTCATCTTTGTTTTATCATATTCTAATAGTTAGCTTCATTTTGTCCTATTAAATTTTACTTAATTATCCCTTAGAGGCCTGTTTGTTTTCTAACGAGAGACGGAAAGGGAACGGATCAAATGGGAAGGGAGGGAGGGAGGAGCTGGGGGCAGTAGAAAGAGGGGAAACTGTAATCAGGATATATCGCATGATTTGTTTTAAAATCTATTTTCAATAAAAGGAAAAAGCATTGTTTTAGGATTCAAAAGAACTCAACTACAAATCTTCAATATTGTAAAACTTTTCTTCTCTGAATGCTGTGAGTGTTTATAATTGCTTAGCAAAATATATTAAGCTAAAAATAAAATAAAGCAAAATTATTTGAGTTGAAAATTCATTTGAATGACTTTGTAATACCATTGGGGGGGCAATACTAATACAGAGGTTAGGAGGTGAGCAGCCTCCCTACCTTTCAATAATAAATTATAAAACCTCTGGTTCAATAAATATTTGTTGATAGCCCTCTGTGTAAAAGGCATAAACCCTGGAACATAAACTTACATGAAGGACACATCTTCCCCTTGCCGTTTAGGTTGTAAGCCAATCCTTTAACAGCTGAGTCACTTCTGTAGTCCAGGTCTCCATTAAAAACCAGCATTTTTAAAAGTCTTATCTGGCTAAAACAAGGTTAAGAAGTGAAGGAACGAAATGTTCTAACGAAAGCAGTTCTATGAGGCTGGAAAGAAGTTAGAGGCAGAAGAGCTTGGAGATTGGAGAAAATAGAACTCTGTAAAAGTATGAGCAGGTTCAAAACAGTACAAAGAAATGAAGACAATCAAAGAAATTGGGGGTTAGTGAGACATGTTGCCTTAGTCAACTGTAGCAGAGGAGAGAGCATGCGATGCTCTCACTTCAAATTCAGTTCAGCCCTGTAGCCACCACTCACATGGTAGATAAGCAGGGACTCCAAATTCCCACTGCCTTCACCATTCTAGAAGGCAGACAGACAGACAGACAGACAGACAGACAGACAGACATCTTAACATGTAGCCCAAGTATAATAGGGTAATTTCTTCCCTACAGTTCTGCAATGATACCATTCAGTGACTATGAGCTTATGATCCTGGAGATTAGCCAGCCTTTTTTCTCTATGGAGTAAGCTTTATATTGGCTAATCAACACTGTAACATAGAAAGTCTTTGTTACCATATCTGCCTCACTGGTTTGAGATAAAGGGGAAAGTAAGATCCTCGGTAAGGAAGGCGCGTATTGATTACCTTCCATGCATCAAGAGCAGTGCTGTTCACCGAGGACATAAGAAACACAGCTACACTTCACTTCAACTGAATCACACTTTCAGATCCCAAAGAAAACAATTAATTCCACCTCAGGGTGCCAAGGAAGCATTTGGAAAGAGCTGGTGATGTTCTGCCAGGTCCTCAGACGGATAAGTAGGTGTAAGAAGAGATAAGGAGTCCCTGGGAGCCAAAGGCCAGTGTGAAGATATTTGGCTTCATCTGTAAGTCTTGAGACAATGAGTAAAGCAGGAAAATGATGTCTTGCAACTTTTTTTCCTGTTTTCACTTGTCTAGGTCCACATTCGTTTGCAAATGCTGTTTTTGTGAAGTGCTTGTTCATTTCCTGCCTTTTTCACTATTTGGGTTATTAGCTTTGATTCCTTTTTTGTTTATAGGAGTTCTTCTTTATATACTCAAGGTAGGAACACATAGAAATAGAGACAAATACAAATATAAAATCTTGTAACATTAGGGCTCTCTTTTATTTAGACATGTGTTCATTTACTCACAGCCTAGTGTATACTAGGTAAGTCTTCTATCACTAAGCTACATCCTTAGTCTTTTTCTTTTTTAACAGTGTCTCTTGAAAGATAGGGGATCTTAATTGACCATAGTCAATCTACCAACATTTCCCTTTATGGTAACCACTTAGGTGTTTGAACAAACTTAAAACAAAACTTTTCATGAGTATACATTCAGTTACCCAAGGTTGGGGTGACTCAGATGTCCATCAAGAGTAAGCACATCACACATCATCACAAAGTACAAACATCATCACAGAGAAACGGATACAGATGAAGTAAGCATAGTTGAATACACAGTCTGATTCCAGGTTTTTAAAGTTCCAGGGGTTACAAGTCAGGACAATGACTATCCCTGTGAATTACTAGCTGAAAGCAATACTAGTGGCTATGTTCTGCTCTAGGACATGTCAGTCCTTTCATTGGCATGGGACCTTCATAAGCATCCATCAAACAGCACATGGTTCCTCCTTATTTACCTCATACTGCATTTAAATTTTTATCTATTAAAACTACTGGAAGCTTCAATGAAGCAATAACAGTAGCCCAAAACTTTAGCTGAGAGAAAGAAAAATGTTTCACATTTGAAGATTTGGTTAATCAGGACTTGCAGGGGGCGGGGGCGGGGTACTTCAATGTCTTAGAAGTCTGGCTCTAGGAAGACTACTTTTCTGTGAGGAAGACAGATCTGAGAGGATAAGAAGAGTAGCAGGGATTTGAATCTATAGTGGTGCAAGAGAAAAGGAGGCCTGGCAGGAGTGAGAGTCGATGAGTAGAAATTACCTTGCCTTTTGCAGCTGATTGTTTCTTTAAAATCCATTCAGCAGTGTCATAAGGACCAGAAGCACCTGCTGAAAGTGTGGGGGGCAAAGACCTACAAGTCTTTGACAAATGTTGAGTTTTCAAACAATGATAGACCCTGATAAACAAACCTCTCTCCTGGATTTATTCAGTAGGAGCATTTTTGTCTGGATCTTGTCTTGGATGTTAGGAGCGCTCATACAAATCCACATATGGATTAGTGGAAAGTTATAGAACCCACATGATACTGTTTGGACACTTTCTTTTTTTTTTTTTTTTTTTTTTTTTTTTTTTTTGCTCTCCCCCTTTCCCTGCCCTGCCATGCACACAACTCATCTTGCTGGGTGGTTTCTACTTGTCTCCTTAATTCCCTCTTCTGTCTACACACTCGTTAGGAGAAAGAGTAATTCCTGTCATTGGAAATGAAGAGGTCTGGAAAGCAGGGAAGAATTCAGGTAGGCGGCATGTTCCAAGACAGACGCTGGCCAAGACTCCAAGCTCAGCCAATGCTTCAAAGTCTCCCATGAGTACAGAGTGAGGACCACATGGGTGTCACCTCCAACAGTCAGGTAGGGGTGAGGCAAACACCTTGCTGTCATCAGGGTACCTTCATTATCCTCACCAGCAAATAATTATTGGATATCTCTGGCTGAACCACCCACTCAATTGCATGCTTCATAGGAAAGGCAGGAAGGAAACATGAACTCTACCCCACTGCTCACAGTGAAATGATGATCAAAAGAACTAAGTGGTACCCCCCCACTCCATCCTGTCCTGGGCCCTGTGAAGGAAAGCTCTGCCTGGAGGAGATTTCTTAAAGGAAAAGGAGGTAGTATGCAAATGCTTTAACCCAGTTTCTTTGCGAGAAGGACCATAAGTTAAGAGGACACAAAGATTATCAAGCCTACAAGAGAGTTCAGTTTTCTCATCTTTTCAAGGCCTCCCCTTGAACCTAATATCTTCACCCCCCTACACACATACACCCCTAAATAAATGAAGATTTCCTATGTACTTCTTTAATAATTTTCTATGTCTGTTTCCCCTTAAAAAAACATACTCCAAGATTTTTTTCATGGGGTTCCTGGTGAGCATTGCCTAGGAAATCACAATGTCAAAATTGAATTCAGTATCATCCCCTTGTGTGTGTGGCGGGGGGTGGGGGGATTAATTGACGCAAAGTGTAGCTTCTCTATGTGCCTTTTCTAAAGACGTATGGTCTATGTGCTCCATTGCTCAACCTCAAGGTCTCCCACATCTTTTGAATGAAAATGCCATTACATTCTTACAAGAAAAAGTAGCCTCATGAGCTGCCCCTCCCCACATTGACCTGAGTTGAGTTTTTAATCTAAATCAGGCCACACACTTCTAGTCCTAGCCCTTCTCCAGGAGAAGAGTCTCTTAGACAAGATTTAGTCTACAAACTCCTCAAAACAGAATGGCATGCAGTTCATTCCTAGGACAACAACTTTTCTATTTCTTGACCAGATCCATAAAGGTTATCAATTACTTACTGGACATCTAAGTGAGTCACATCTTGGAAGCAAGCTTTGAGATGACATATCTTCTACCAGTAGAGCTGACCACTGCAGTCCTCTTATGAAATATATCAGACCAAAACCATTCGATTTAGCTTGTCCCTTCATTAGTCCCGAGATTGGAGAAAAGCATTTTTGGAAAGCCTGTGAGCTAATGACACAAATATGGAAAGCTATTGGACTCTTTGTTTCCATTAAAGTTTTTCCTAATTATTCTTTCTTCTTCTTGCATGTTTTGGGTGTTGTTGTTGTTCATTCGTCTGTTGCATTTTCATCTTTTTAGGTTTGAAACCATTCCAAAGTAATAGAAGTAATACTTGGGAGTATTTTTCAGATGCTTATATAAGAGATGTCTTATTAATATGAGAGAACACTGTACTAAATCACACATATAAAGTCAGTATGGCCCACCATAATCTCATGTTGTGTACATTTCTTTATCTCTAAGTTATACACTATTCTAAATTATATGTGCCCCAAATTTTATGTGATGTGTAATAGTACACAATCAGTACTATTCTAAATTGGGACATCACTTTCAGTTGACGTTCTAGGGAGCTATACTAAGTTTTACTCCATGAGAAGCAGAGGATACATCACACAAAATCCTTGAAAAGGGAACAAAACAATAAATGTTAACTAGTTTTTTAATTACATATATACAAACATGCTTATGAGATGTCCCATGGGGCCTGGAATTACAAGTGTATGGAAGTAAAAGAGCACCTTATACACGTTTGAGGGAGGAAAAAAAAAACCTGAGGAAATTCTCTGCTTCCGTCTTCCAAGGAACTTCAGGGAACACTAAGTCTTGGAAGCAATTGGTATTTAAATGACTATCTCCTATCTCTTTTGGAGACAGAGGACTGTGAAACATCCATGGAAAATTTGTCCTGTGCCTACCTGCCAATGCCTGTGAGGAAGCCAAAGTCATATTCAGCATCTTAGTTAATTTCCACAAGTCCTATTGGAAATCTTCTTCAGTGAATGTGGAAGGAAAAGAGAATAAGACATAAGAGAAATTTTCCAGTCAAAAGCATATCCAGCATGGACTTTGGGATGGATAGCATCTTGGATGTTGAAAACCTCAAGTCTATTTGGTATTAACATGATTATGGCATAGCATTCATCAAAATTTATGCATAGGGCTTATATTTCACCACATGCCTGTATTTGTTTGACACACAGACCTCAGCAACAGGGAGTCCATGGCTTCTAGTTCCTACATAGCAGGTGGTTACAGTCCCTTGGTCATCACAACTCCTAGTCTGATACTCCAGCCTCTTCGTCCGAACAAAAACTTAGATGAAGCAAAAACTATACCTACCTATGATACTTGCCCTCCTGAAAGTCCAGTGGCAAGATATCAACTATTGTCATTACAGAACTGTTCACAAATCAATTCTTCTTTTCATTCTATCTAAGTAATGGAGGCAAAGAGTAGATCCTAAGACCAATATTCACTTGTAGTGTATTTGTCTGTCTGCCTGTATGTCTGTCTTTCTGTCTGGACACAGGGTCTTGCTATGTAGCTGAGGTTAATCTTCAATTTCTCATTCTCCTGACTTACTTTACTGAGATTACAGATATGTACCCCCATGCCTAACTAGAAGTTTATTTATTGATATAGAGAAGAGGAGGGAAGGAGAAGGGTAAGGGCATGTCTTTTGGAATCTAGCCTCAGTTGGATCCCAAAGAGAGCTCTGGAGCCTTGATTACACCACACACTTACATCCCTCCATTTCTGAGGCAAAGGGTCTCTTTGTGCTCCTGCATCAGTCAGTCATTGGCTATGGGCCACCTCCAGTGCCAAAAACATTGCAAAACTTCCTAGGCAATTCCAGACTAGCAATTCCCATTTGGTCAAGGACAATTCTCCAAAGGAAGCAGCAGCTATAGGGTATTAACAGTCAATGTTCATAGAATATGGGATTCTGGAACCACATCTTGGTAAAGAGAATCTGGAAAGTTGATAATAGCACCCTACACTTACCTGCCTAAGTCATCCCCAAACATTTTCCAATAGACAGTGTTTGGGCTCCTAATGCTTCCTTTAAAGCAATTCTAGTGGGAAAGACATACAATGCATGTCACTTTAGACTGTTCTTAACTGCTGAGTATGTGCCTCAATGTATCATACTCAGATACTATTTATGAAGTAGGTATTACTATTAACTGTATATTATCTAGTACTGTAACCTTAAAAATGGCAGAGCCCAGGCTAGAACCCATTTTCTTTTTTTTATTTTTTATTTTGTTTATTAGGTATTTTCTTCATTTACATTTCAAATGCTATCCCAAAAGTCCCCCATACCCTCCCCCCTCCCACTCCCCTACCCACCCACTCCCACTTCTTGGCCCTGGCATTCCCCTGTACTGGGGCATATAAAGTTTGTAAGACCAAGGGGCCTCTCTTCCCAATGATGGATGACTAGGCCATCTTCTGCTATTTATGAAGCTAGAGACACGAGCTCAGGGGTACTGGTTAGTTCATATTGTTGTTCCACCTATCGGGTTGCAGACCCCTTTAGCTCCTTGGGTACTTTCTCTAGCTCCTCCATTGGGGGCCCTGTGTTCTGTCCAATAGCTGACTGTGAGCACCCACTTCTGTGTTTGCCAGGCACCAGCAGAGCCTCACAAGAGACAGCTATATTAGGGTCCTTTCAGCAAAATCTTGCTGGCGTATGCAATGGTGTCAGTGTTTGGAGGCTGATTATGGGATGGATCCAAGTGTGTCATTATGAGTATGAGTGTTTTTGTTGTATGTATATGTTAATCATATGCATGCCCAGTGTGTGTTAGAGTCAAAAGAGGTAGCTGGATGCCCTATAGCTAGAATTATAGATGGTTGTGAGCTACCATGTAGGTGCCGGTCTTATGAAAGAATAGCAATGGCTCTATATCTCTGAGACATCTCTCCCATTGCATAGAACCCTATTTTCTTAACACTGTGTTAAACTGCTTATCTTTTCATTGCCAAAGGGTACCTGTCAATGAAAAAAAAAAAAAACCACATAAGATCAGAGCAGAAATGCTTAGTTTCTTGTATAAGACACAATGCCAAAGTGTGTGAGGAAAAAAAAAAAACTGAATTATGAATGAAATATATGAGGGTGGTTAATTGTCGTGTGTGTGTCTGTGTACGTGTCTGTATGTGTGTCTGTGTGTGTGTGTGTGTGTGTGTGTGTGTGTGTGTGTGTGTGTGTGTGAATTTGTCAAAACTTGTACTTTTCTCCAGTGAGTTGATATTTACCGTTTGAACTTTCATCATTTAAATCCCATGAAAATGCCATTGCATAAGAGATAGCTGTGCCAAATTAAATAGTATCTATTATTTGTTAACAGTTTCAATATATCAGGCACTGTTCTGTGCAGTTCCATGTTTACATGGGTATATCACACAAACTTCAGAACCACACCATGAAACAGCCTCCTTTTCACAGGAGGAAATGGAGGCACAGAAGAGTGTCAGCCACTGGGCTGTAGAGCTTGTGTTCCTAGTTCACTCCAACACTACAGAGGAGTCCCAGACAGTTGCAACAAGGAGCCCTGTTGGGAGGTCCAACTTTCCTGACTTAACGATGAGAAAACTGAGTCCCAGAAAGAGTCAATGACTTTTATCAGTTGGCACAGACTCTGAATATTTAATCTTCCTAAGAGTACTATTTATATTTTGACAAATATTATCCAAAAATAACTACAACTGAGAATCAATATTTACTTGATAGGAATTCAGTAGAGTGTATAAATGTGTGCTGCCTCTTCTAGCAATCAAGAAACTCTATACATTATTGTTTGAGATGGCAAAAAAGAAACACCAATGTCCTGCCTTAGATGCTACTAAAAGAAGTTACTTCTTGTACCTCCTTGCAGTTATGAGTTCCCTAAGTATGTAAATTGATATAATGTGGCCAGAATCAACAAATTCCAATCTTGAAGCATGTCTCTTTAAGAAATTGATAGAAAGAGAAACATTAGTATTTACTAAATATTCGCTATATGTGAAACACGTTACCCATATCATTACTATGTATTATCATTTACTATGTAAACTGTATATGAAATTATTCCTAAAATAAGAATGTATACCAGTTGGCATTTTCTGCATGATGAATATTTACAAAATGAAATGATTTAACACTAGGTCATTTGTTATTGGGTGTCTAGGTTACCCGGGTATTTCTACTGAATCACGTTAGGCTTAAATATTTAGATGGGTTCATTGATCCAGGTGTAGGTAGCTGCTGAATTAGATGGGAACTGGCTGGTCTGGAATACTCTCTGCTGAGCTGATGCCATTTCACTGCACATTATACAAAACCACATTCTATGTTTGCTCATTTGAAAGTGGCCCAAGAAATCAGCCATGAGGTCTCTGACACCTAGGATCATAATAGGCACAACATCTTTTTTTTCCTACTAGCCAAATAAAGGCACAAGTATAGCCTAGATGCAGGATAGGGAAGGAAATAAGATCTGCCTCTCAGAATAAGCTGCAGGTTGCACTGTCAATGGCAAAGGAGCTGAGACTAGTAAACACAGGGGTTCTTGTTGTAAAGAAAAGGGGACTTACACGGAAGGGGGTTGAATAAGAAAGTATAAAAGGAGATGACCAGATTATATGATACAGATACATGAAATTGTCTAAGAATGAAAAATAAGAAATTCTTTTAAAAGACACAGAATAATGCAAAATGTCTATGATAGGAACAGTTTTATTCAAGTAATTTAAAAGATATCTGACATTGGCTCAGAACAAATATGAACCTATGCAAAATGATGGGAAAATCTAAAATAAATCAAGGATATTAGCATAGTACATCTTTATAGATTCTTTTGACTCACACCAGGCTACCTTTGCATGATTCTCAAGATAAAATTGTCTGTCTTCTTTGTCTAGAAGGGTCTGAGGTTAGACTCAGGCAGTCAGAGTCTCTTTTAATTTATGGAATGCATATCAGAGCCAGATCAAAGTTTAAAAGCAGTGGTACAGTCACACCACCACATGGTATAGAGAAACACTTAGCGAAAACTAGGGTTCTAGTTATGTCTTTGCTCTTGCTACTATGCAGGTTTCAAAATCCTTTCCAGTCTCAAGAAAAAAAAAAGACATAATATACATATATTGAGTTCAAAATGAGAATTAAGTGGGTTATTATGTAATACTTCAGGACTAATAACTGGCACACTGTTCAGGCTCCCTTGACTATACCAACAGTAGCAAGGCAATAAATAATTTTATATGTATATATTGTTTCTACTCTTAGTCAGGAACTATGATCCCTGCTGAATATAAACAGGAAAAGACATAAGACTTAAAGATGTGCCTTTTACATTTGAGGAGAATGGGGTATATTCAGCGATAAGGTAAATATACACGAAACAAATAATAGCTAATGAGAACAATATGGAGAATTCTGAAATGGACTCCAAGAATACTGTGAGTCTAACTAAGGTCATTGCTTTCACTCGCTTCCAAAAGAATCCATTGGTTTCTCACTCACGTCAATGGTTCCCTTTTCAAGGGATGGTTATTGGAAGTGACTTAACCATTGAAACTTGTTTCATCTGAGTTTTGAGCATTTTTTTTTATTTGTGCTTGGAGGGTTACCAAATCATTTCATCCAACAGATATAAAGGGTGGACCATTATGCAAGATTTAACATCCTCTCAGAGTCTCAAAAGAGACATACCCATTTCTGAAGTAGAGAGAAGAGGGTCACTGTCTAGCATGCTGGTACCACTGTGTACTTTCCATATCACCATCACTGCCATGAGACATATATTAGACCTTCAGTGAGATAGAGTAAAGGGGACATCAGGCCAAGGTCTGATACTTTCAAGCGTTCCCCTAGATGCCAGTGCCTCTGAATAATCATCCTTTCTTTCCATTACAGAGATGTCATTATGCAGGAAAGCATGTTCCCAGTTGCCCACAGTAAGCTAGAGGCAGGAGAATACATTGTTCAAAGATAATTCATGTCCCATTAAATGTCAAAACCTGACTCACGTGATTGAGCCACGGCCTCTCCCAATTGCAGGCTGGAAAATTCATCTGAGCTTGCACCTCTGTGAGTTGAATGGTGGGAAAAGATGGTGATCATTGAGCTCCACCACTCAACAGGAAACAATGACTGCGCCTTGAAGACCGAAGACCTCTGTGAGGTCATAAGGCAGCAGTGATTGCAATTAACTGCTGATAAATATGAAAGGGCCTCTTGTTGCTGGCGGTGAGGTGCCAAGACAAAGTACAGGAGCAGCTTGGAAAGGCAAGTCTCTGAACTCTGCCTGTGAGATGGATTAGTTCACCCCTGCTCTGGATGTTAGGAGGTGGGGAGAAAGGAGCCCTGCCAAAAGGATTGAGAGAAAATCACAGCAGCGGCTGCTTGCGCCCAGGAAGGTATTCAACCTCATTGTTTACTATGGTTCTTCTTCACCAAAAGATGCCCTGGGATGACTCCCCCAATCAAAACGAAAATAAGAGAAATAATAAAATAAAATAAAATAAAATAAAATAAAATAAAATAAAATAAATAAAGGAGTTGTTTATAATAAAAGCAGATGCCACCGCAATTTGGTTATCACAAGTGTAAAAATAAGCAAAAATGAAAGTGAAAACTCAAGACCAAATCTTTATGAGGTTATGGTAGTTAAAGTCCTGGAAATATAAGTTTTGGGGATGAAGTACAGGCACCATTTTCTCTCAAATGGACTTTATGTCTGGCTAATTCAAATATACAAAGAAAAAGGTAGAAACAGATGCTAGTATGCACTTTTCTAGAAAACATTTTTATAGTATCTTTGACATTTTCAGTGGGGTGTGTGTGTGTGTGTGTGTGTGTGTGTGTGTGTGTATGTGTGTGTTCAGACTCAGGCTTTAAACAATATTATATTAATGATGGGAGATTGACAACTATTCTTCAGTACTCTGACTTCAGTGACTTTGGAAGTGATAAGATACATACAGGGAATCAACAGACACTGAAAAAACAATTTAAATAATTGGTAAGACTCAGATTATAAGAGATTTAATTCAATATCCCTAAGAACATAACAATGGTTTCAGAAGATAAGAGATTTAATTCAATATCCCAAAGGACAGAGCAATGGTTTCAGGAGATCAGACATAAATAGGATAAATTAAATGAATAAATTGAAATATTTAATATGTTTTAAAATATTAATTTTAGCATCAACTAATTGAAAACTCAAAGAGGCCTGGAAACCTCAAAGTTTCCAGCATCCCCATGAGATTCCCAATTGTTTTTGGTATTATGGAAAAGTGCACATGACCTAAGTTTTGAAGGGAAGTGAGTTCAACCCCCAAAATGATGTGTATCCCTTTGTCCCATGCTTGCTATACCAAGGGCAATCTGCCTAATAATAGTACTGGCCGTGGAGCCTATTAGAAATACAGAGTATCAAACCTGTCCTCACCTGTGGAGTCAGACCCACATGTTAAAAGTACCCTTCAATGATACCTGTGCACCTCAAAGCTTGCAAGGACCTGTCCAACCCAAGCCACAGTCACGTGGGGCAGGAGGGTCACATAGAAAATGGTATTTTTATCTCAGCTAATTTCTTCCTCCTCTAGCTCCTAATGCTATATGTTGACCATCAAAGTAAAGGCACACCAAGCATATTCTAGAAAGTTTTGAGTGGGTGCCTAAATAAGAGATTCTGAGGGTAGATATGCACATTAGAACACACACACACACAACACGTTTATAGAAACCAGTAATCTAATCAAATTCCAAAGCATATAATAGATACACCCTCATATGAGACCATGACATCCTCTTCAAAAACCATGGTCAGTTCCTTACTGGGAACAGGAAAGTGAGGAAAGAAAAGGTTTATAGACAGCCCTAACTTTCAGGGCAAGTCTAGGCAAAGGGAAGCAGGAAAATCCAGGTGTCTGCACTCCCATCCCTGGACCACCCTGTCTTGTTGTCTCAGCTGCTCGGGAATTTTTTTAAAGGACAGAACATAATAACAACAAGAAAAAGCAAGTGTTTATAGGGGTGGTATATGGACATTTCTCCTTACCTCATCCTGGCACCATAGTAGTCTTCAGATTATCATTTTAAAGTCAACAAAACTAACAAGATTGGAACTGAAATTAAAGCCCCTTCTTCTATCAATCATACTAATCCTACCCTTAGAACCAGCTCTAACTGCTTTCTCCTTACAAAGCCAATGTCAATCGGATATGGCCTACTAGTTCCAAAAGGCAGATGAGTGACTGTTGCTCTGGCATGCTCTGCTTCTTACTTCAGAACTGTTTTCTGTCATGTACCCTTCCAGGGGCGCTGAGAGCTTATTTCTTATTCTGGAAGTTCCACAACAGGAACTCAGGCATTTAGACACACATCAAGCTATACACCAAGAAGGCAGCTCACCTTCCTTGCATAACCTTTACAGATACTCTTACCTGCAATAAAATGTGTGTAGAAAGATGCAAACATGTGCACGTATACATATAGGCATTCTTTCTGCTCATTTTTACATAACGGGAGTATCCATCCTCATAGCTATCATCCTAGATTGCTTCTTTTACTTAATGTATTGTCAAAATCATTTCATTTCAACATAATGGTTTTTATGGTCTTTTTCATGTTGCAGTGTTTGACTAGGTTGGTGAGAGAAACGGTGTGGTCAGTCCTTTCATGATAAATGCTACCTCATCAATGTCTTGGTAGCTACTTCAACATCTGCTTAGCACGCATGAGATCCTGGGATTCCTGGGTCTAATCTCTAGTCTTGTGTGGGGGTAGGGCAGCGGGGTGCATACATGCTTGTGTGTGTGCATTCATGTGTGCTTGCAAGTATATGAGTGTGTGTGTGTAAGCATCTGTGCACACATGTGCAAGTGACAGCTTTGTGATGAGCATTTAGACACATGTCCATTTATATTTAAGCATTTACACAAGTATAACTGTGGGATTTGCTCTTTAATGTGGCCTAAAAATTGTGACTCAAAGAGGATTTGTAACTTTTATAGACAACTGCCAAGTCAAGCAGGAGTCAGACTTGTGAAAATGATATGGAATTAAATACGTTTAACTTTTCAAGCTTTTCAGACTATAAAGTCTTGATCACATTCTCTGAGATCTACCATAGCATCCTCCAAGTGGACACAGACCACTTTCGAAAGGAAAGAATGTTGACTGTCTTTCCATAAACCACTAAGGGCATAAAGGTAATTTTGTATAACTTATCTGTGCCACAAGTCACTGCTTTTTTTTTTTCTGGTGATTTTGAGACAGGATATTTTTAAGTAGCACAAGCTGGTCTCAAAGCTGCCTGCTTTATGACATGATTGTGCTGCCTTAATTAACTATCAGCTAATAGCTTATGATTAATTAGTTTCCTGTCACTACTATTCTTCTCATGTTATTCATTGTTCATAATTCTTTCCTTCTACATAAATGTTTGTACCATCTATATAATTTTAATATTATTTTGAATCACATAAAACTGGAAAATATAGATATGTACATACATATAAACATATAGATTCATTCTTATTTTATTGGTTTCTGGACTATATCTGAATTAGTTAATGGATATATGTGTATCAGGCCCTGAGACAGGCTAAAGGAAAGTGGTTTGTGTACCTCATAGTTTTGGAAGTATAAAAGCATGGCCTGGCCTGCTGCTGATGCTCTTCTTGTTGTCAGACTACAAAGTCAGAGCACAGTACGGTACAGAAAGAGCGCTTGTATCTGGGTCTAAACCTGATTCCTTCCAAAGGCTCCACCTCTGGACATGTTTAGGAGATTTAGGGTCTGTCTTCTTTTACCAGAACACGGGGCATTGGATATTAACTCTTACATAAGTGTACTGTAGATAAGTCACTTTCTAACCTTGTTATTTTTATTTTTAAACTTACCATTGATATCATCCACAGCTCTTAATATCTATTCCCAGAATTTTTCACTATGTCAACATATTTTTGTTTAAAACTTACTATCTAACAAGCAAGACAGTACCATGTAAATTATGAAAGGAGGTGGGTCACTAAGGGGGAGGAGCTGCACCACGACACCCAGCTATGAACCTTCATCACAGGACAAATAATCCTTCACAAGTGTTTGAAATAGAAAGAGATTGTTCGTCTTTGTTTCCTGGGAAGAGCGATTGGCAGCAGTAGCACCTGGCACGGGACCAATCCCCTGGCATGCCACTCTATGGAACTGGCTTATCTAGCATGTATGGCACCTTAGGTGTCATTCCAAACATGGAAGGAAAACAAAATCTACAAAACAAAAACATCTCTCAAGAATATGAAGGGAAGGAGGGAAGGATGTGTGGATGAAAAGCTAGAGGAATGGATAGCTACTACCACTATGTTAATGGTGAAACCTGAATATAACACCTGTTGTCTCTTCCATATGTGGTGAAAACCATTCATTTACTTGATACTGACAGAAAGAGAGGGTCATAAAACGATCTTTCAGGATCTGTCAATTTCATGATTCTGAAATGGACTATAGAAGAATTTTGGCTTCTCCTGAGTTGATCTCTTTCCCATTGAACCATCAATTAGTGAGTCTAAACAGTGCTGCAGACAGTCACAGGAAGTAGACTGTTTAGTTAAACTACTGGTGAAATTTATATTTTGAATCTGAGCTATGGAAATGCTGCGTATCATGGAGGACAAAGACAAAGGTATTTGGTAGAAGTAGACCCAGAGTATGTGATGGGTAAATATTTTGCTTGCTGAATTTTAATGAAACCATTTTGGTTTTCCTGTGACAAAATGATACTTAAATACACTGATATATGTTCTCCATGAAAACCCAGGGCTCAGGCTCAAATCGTTCCTCTACGTTCCTCTAATCATTCGTCATTTTTATATTTAGTCATCTCCCCCAGGTCTGAACTGACAACTGGTTGGAACTGAAGAAAATCAGCTCAGCTAAAGTCCTATCATAAGCGGAGCTCTTAAGGCCTCTGTTCACGCCCTAAGCTCTAAAGTGGCCCATTCAAAACTACATTGCTGCTGAGAGACCACATCATGAATGGATGGAGTATTAAAAGCCAAGCACAAACATATCTACTGCCTGCAACAGCCTGTGCTACACAAGGTCTTCTAAAGCATGAGCTGAGGCCTTCAGCCTAAAGATGCAGATATAAGATGTTTCCTTATAAAATACCTGAACAGTTTTGGACATTTTTTTCTGCAACAAATGATTAAGAAGTTAGTGCCATAGAAGCAGCTCTCAGGAGCAGGGGAGATATCTCAGGGAACAACGTGCTTGCTCTGCAAGCATGAACACCCAGGTTAATCATGAGTAAGGGACCTGATATAGTTTGCATTTGTAATCCCAGGATCCCTGGGACCCATTGGCCAACCAGCCTAGTTCACCTAGGACCTCCTGGAGACTTCTATCCAGATCTATGAGAGATCCTGTCTCAAAAGACAAAGCAGATAGCACATGAGGAACTACATCAGAGGAATGTTGGTCCCTCTTGACCTCACACACAGGTTCACATGCACTCTGTGTGTGTGTGTGTGTGTGTGTGTGTGTGTGTGTGTGTGTGTGTGTGTGTGCCTGAACTCAATAATTAATGGATGTTGTATACATTCTTTTCTTAATCTTTCTTTCCCCTGAAGTGAGCCCGCTAGGCAACATGTTTTCGTGTGATTTCCAGAGTTCAGCAGTGGTGTTAAACTCCTCTAACACACCTCAGCAAATAGCCTAGTAACCTAACTGCCTTCCTTTACCTGTGTCTGGGTTTTCCAGTTCTCTGTCACAGTTTCCAAAGATTATTCTCAAATAATCAGTGTATCAAAGCCTAGCTCTGGGGAAGCAAAACCAAGACTGAGTATGTAGCCCATTACAGTACACTCCAGGCATATAAATTTCTCCTAAAATCATCTAATTAGCAAATGAACAAAATAGGAACATTTTAGTGTGTATTCACCATAAAAGCAGAGACATGAATGCGTTTCAGGGGTGGGGGAGAGGGGGTCCTATCACCCTTTCTCATCTGTCATGTTACTGAGTATCACATTTTGGTCAAATAATACCATATCAAGCCCCGGCAGTGCTTCCCCAGGTGTCACATGCATTCACACCTTTGTGTCCCCCTGCATACCATTCTCCAAAGTGAGAATGACCTCTCGACTCTTCAACATGTTAAAATTGTACAGATCCTGCTGGGAAGATAGCTCTGCAGTAGCGCATTTAAGTAGCATAAAAGGAGCCCTGGGTTCAATTCCCAGTACCATAAGAAGGCAGACCTGACTCAATTTTGCCTCTTCGGTGGCATCTCTTATGTCATAGCTAAGATAATCCAAGCACATGAAAAACCTGTAATTCACAACTCAACACTTAATCATAGACGTTTGCACATGTTCTAACTATCGTATGCATTGTCGTCGTGTCTCTCTAATTAAAGTTGACTCTCCTTGCGAGTACTAATCACACCCTGTACCTCCATGGGCTTTCCAGTGCCCAAAGCAATGTAGCTCACACACTTACTTTTCAGTGGATGATTTACGCTTTTCAGTAATAAAGCACAGCCTGTGTATGGCCTGCGGTAATGAATCATCTTTAATGGTCTTCAGAAAGGTCTCTTCCCTCCGCAAACTGCCTGCAGACAGGGTTATCTGGAGCATCCTTCTGGATGATCCTTTCCAGGCATTCCGAAAAGGCAACTGGCCACAACAACACCTTGGTTTCTGTACACAATTTCTCCTCCTGGCTTTCAGGGAATCATAAAACATAATGCTTCTCACTCGTAAGTAAAGAGAACTTACTTGTAATTTTGATGAAATGATCCGAGGAGTGACTGAAGTCTTTTTCTCTCTGCTGTGATTGTTACCATTATAAATAGACAACCATTAAAAGGATCAAAGCAGGAAACCTTTTAAAGGCTTACCCCAAGGCCTGATGCCCTCCCCACTTTATTTTTCTTAGCCTTAATGCTTAAGGAAAACAAACACTTATCGGTGTGTACGCATGATGTTTATCCCTCCATCTGCAGGGGGGGGGGGGTGGCAGTGTTCCAAACCCTGAGACAGTTCACTAGAGCGCCTAGTGAACTAAGGTCAGCTCTCTTCTCTACTGTATCCATCCAGTTATCCCCAGGCCCAGTGTGGATCTCATTACTGCCACTTGGTTTGCCAACTCACAAACCACCCCAAGTCCCTTTAGAAACAATCTATTTGATGGCAATTACGAAAGAGGAGAGTACTTCCTGTTTTGCTCAGGAACTGCCTCGCAGCCACTCATACCAGAGCGACTCCAGCAAGGTCTGGTCTTTTTTCTGTGTGACTGAGCCATTTCCCACCTCACCTTGCTCAGCAATGGCTGGCAATGTCTCGAATGCCTCTCAAGGTTCTGCCACAAGGTTTTTCAGCTTCTGCCAAGTCATCCCTTGCCAATGCAAAGCTCAAGGACCCTGTTAAGCTTGGAGGTCCCTGAATGGCCCCAGGAGAAGACATGAGCACTTCTTGACGATTTCTCTACCCCCTTCTACAGTAAAGCAAATGGAGGAAGTAGCTCTACACGCCAGCCTAACATACACACACACACAGCGCCTGTCCCTGAGTTTTGGCATTTTGGGCACTTACACTGGATGGAGCACATGACCGGAGAAAGCACGTCTATGTCAGATGGTGCTTCAGTAGGGATCTGATTCTGAATAGTGTCTTAGTATATCCGCTGTCCAAGTGCTTCTCAGAGTCCAGTTACTGAAGTCTCCCAAGTGCTTGACCATGAAGCACTCCCTAATGAGTCTATAAAACAAGCAGCAGTTGGGAACAGAATCCAGGTTCACTTAAACCAAATTGAACTCCGTAGGCAGGGGCTTTCCGTGATTATGATAAGCATGGAACCAATTTCTATTTTTGCTAAAAATTCTCTCAAAGGGCAAAAGTCATGAAAAAAAGACTAAGGTTTCAAGTAAAACTGTGTTTTGCATTTGCATAGACTGCATCTCTTTTTAAATATTACCCTCATATTCATTATTTGATTTGATTCAAAAATAATAGAATGGCTTTGTAGTTAGTAATGCTTTTTCTATACGCCTGAATAAACCCTGCTTTACAGATTCACTGGCTTTAGAATTGAACACATTATGTGCTCTCCATTATTTCTCTACTTTCATATCTATTACATGTAGAGATTTTGTGTTTTCCTCATACTTCTACATATAAACATATACATATATCTCATATAGCATACAGTATACATATACAATGTCTAGAGCTAATTCAATGTAAGGCAAGTATTAAATAAATTATCATTCCAGTATTGGAAATAAGAAAATAAAAGATTAACAGATTTTATCTTTGCCCTAAGAAATACTTCAAGGAAGCCAGAGCTAAGTAGGGTTCTTCCATAGCAGAGCCTGAGACAAACATTCTACTACAAGCAGTCTATTAGAAAACCAAAATGGCTTAGAAAGAAAATAAGGCAATTAAAGTTACAGTCACAAATATAGAAAACTGTTGCCAAATGTTTACAACATGAAAGAACCCTCTGAATGATTGCCGAACTCACCAAACATCTCAGTACATTCCTCTAAATTTATCTACTGACAGAGATGTTTATCTACCAACTTTATCCTTCATTATTGACTGCTTCTCCTGGACAATGACTCCACAGCAGTGACTTCTAGCACACCCATAGGAGAAACATGCTTACTGGACCATATGCATACAAGATTTAAGACATAGGAAAACAGAACAGAAGAAGCACACATTAAACTCAGGGGCAAGTGGTCCCTTGGTGTGGCTAAAGGAATAGAATCAGGTCAGCAATGCATATAAATGCAGTGTAGTTCAGTTGGTTTAAACTTTGATCATCACAAGAATTTAAATAAATGAGCACAGCCAGAAAGAACCAACTTCTAGACAAGGGCACTATGTCATATTTCCCAATAATGCATTTGAAAGTTTATTAAGCATTTCTATATCCTTGTATACTGCTTAAATCCCTCTGGTGAGTGTTCTTATATATTGCTTTTGAAAAAGAAAACAGAAAAAGCAACTTTGACAACATATTTTCATTGGTAAAACAAATCAATCTAGCTAAACCATAATAGTCAATCCTCCCCTAGGGCAGAACACCTCCTCAGAAAAGGGTTTCTTGTTGTTGTTTCTGTTGTTTGTTACTTTGTTGTTGTAATAGTTACATGTTTTGTTTTGTTTTTACTGTGGTAAATCATTAAATCCTCATTGTGGTATGGACCTCAAAACCGTTGGGAAAGCACTTGGTTGCCCCCATAACAGTTGTGCCACTGTGCCAAAATGTCTTCAAAATACTTGTTTGATGTCCGTAGACAAACATTGTTGCTAGTCTTAATCAGAGGAACTTCTCTTTACAATGAAGAACAGTGAATATAGAGATGTAAGTTGCTCACAGTTTTAATAATAAGTAAAAGTATCCTGATGATCCCTTAAAAGGACAGTAAAGACACCCCCTTTAAGACTTAGGAATAATATGGTGGTGGGGGGAAGAATATGAAAGTTAGAAGATAAAGTGAGGGTCTAGGAAACCATCTTAGAGATATAACTTAGCCAGTTCCATAATAACTGTGCAGCAGCAGATGCTGCCTCCAACAGACCTGCACAAAATTAGATCTTTCAACAGTCAATATCAATTGAGAAAGAGCTGAACTATGGGCTGCTGATAGATTCTGTGGAAGCAGCAGAGATTCTCTTCAGTGGTATACCCACTGATGAACCCAAGGCGCTCCAATGATTACTTCCAAATGCATGGTCACACTAACAGTCCCAGTTAAATTCACGGGTCACAAAATAAAACACTAATGCATAAATGTTGGAAAGAGATTTTCAGGGAGTTGGAGGAGAAATAGTGGTGGGAGGGAGATACAAGAGAGTGAGGGTGACAGAAATAAGAAGTTTATTAATTTGTTGACTAGTTTATGTCAGCATTATACATGTTAGAGTCATTATAAAGAAGGAACCTCAACTGAGAGAATGCCACCACCAGACTGGCTTGTGACCGGGACTGTTGTACATTTTCTTGATTGATGATTGGTGTGGAAAGGTCCAGCACAGTTTGGGAAGTACTATTCCTGGGTAGGTAGTCCTGAGTGTTCTACAGAAGCAGGCTGAAGAATCCATGAGGAGGAAGCCAGTACAAAAAACTCCTCCTGTGACAGATCTGATCGTGTGTTTTTAAGGGAACTGTGGTAGTATTTGGAACTATAGCCCCAAAAGCCCTTGAGAGTTAAAAGCTTGGTAAGCCGTTATAGGAATTTGGAAGATAATTCTGTAAGCAGTGCAAATGGTGAAAGCCTGAATTATGAAGTTTGGAAGGAAAACAAAGAATTTGCTTGGACTATTTATGTGATATTTTGAATTAAGAATCTGTGGTTCTGGTTATCTGGGCCTGACAAATCAATCATAATCAGCACCCCGAACCTTTGGTTCACTGGGACAATTGTTGTTCCTTATTAGCTGGGCCTGAGAAATTAGCAGTGATTAAGAAGAGATCTAAGTCATTGGGAATCAAATATCTGGGAGTATTTCCTCAAGGTCAGTACACAGAAATAGTGGCTCAGAGAAGGGCAAGGCTACTTCTCATGCTTGTAGATGAACTGGGTACTATAAGAGCCATCCATATGGTACTGGGTTTGAAAGGAGTCATGGACAGCTGAGGCTTCATCCTTTATGGCAAGGCAAAGAAGTTTGGAGAGACATTGGAGAAAGTGCAGCACAGTTGCAATCTAGACTCCAGGATTTTGGAAATGACAGTACCATGGGACAACCATCAAGAAGAGCAAAGGCCTTGGAGTGGAGTCAACCTGAGCTGAGCCTAGGAGACAAGCACTCATGTGTGTATGTGTGTGTGTGTGTGTGTGTGTGTGTGTGTGTGTGTGTGTGTGTTCGCATGTGCTGTCTCAAGCTGTTTGTAGTCTGGAGAGAGTGAATGCCAGAAGTCTGACACTGAACCTTATACTATTGGACTTTGGTTTTGCCTTGATTTATTGTGACTGTTCCCTTTTCTTCTTTCTTAGAGTATAGAAGAATTCAACTTATTTTTACTCTATAGGAGCCCACAGCTGAGAGAGCTTGAACTTTTGAAGAGACTGAAATTTTAGTGAAACTTTGCAATTGTAAAGACTTGAAGTATTAGAGAGATTCTAAATATTCTAAAATAGAGAGGCTGGATGTTTTTTAAGTATTTGAATTTTGCAAGACTGTGGCATGTACAAATGTCTGACATGTATTATATTGTGGTATTAATATGAGGTCTTGCAGTGAACAGGAAAGGAATGGTTATGGTTTAACAGTGTTTTGTTTGTATGTCAAATTGGTAAGGGGTCAATCATTTTGGCCAGTTTTATGGAAACTTGATACAAACTAAAGTCATCTGGGAAGAAGGAAACTCTGTTGAGAAAATGCCACTACCAGACTGGCCTGTGGGCAAGATTGTGAAGCATTTTAACGATTGATGATTAATGTGGAAAGACCCAGGTAACTGCAACCAGTACCACCCTGGGATGGTGGTCATGGATGCTCTAAGAAATCAGACTGAGCAAGCGGACTGAGAAGCAAGCCAGTCGGCAGCATTCCTCCATGGTCTTTGCATCAGTTCCTGCCTCCAAGTTCCTATGCTGAGATTCTGCCATGATTTCCCTGGATGATGGATTTATAATCTGTGAAATGAAATAACCCTTTCCTCCCCAGGCTGATTGTAGTTATGGTGTTTTATCACAGCAATAGAAACCCTAACAAATAGTCCCTCTTCTTCTCTCTCCCTCTCCCTCTCCCTCTCCCTCTCCCTCTCCCTCTCCCTCTCCCTCTCCCTCTCCCTCTCCCTCTTCCTCTCTCTCTCTCTCTCTGTGTGCTGTGTGTGTGTGTGTGTGTGTGTGTGTGTGTGTGTGTGTGTGCTAGTCAAAAAAGCAAATTTAAGAAAAGATTTTAAAAAAAGGTTTTAACACAATAATTTTTTAAATAGGCAGGAATGACATTACTTTTTAACCTGCCAAATATGTAAATAGGTTCTCTGAAAGAAGCTTTTGCTATTCTAAAATATGACCCTATTTTAAATACCTGCCTTCCAACAGGCCAACCTTTACACAGAAGCAGCTCCAGGACCCAGAGCTGTGTCTCTAGCTGAATACATAGCAGAATTTGGCCAAGTAGGCCATCAAAGGGAAGAGAGGCCCTCTGTCTTGCGAAGATCATATGCCCCAGTACAGGGGAATGCCAGGGCCAGGAAGCGGGAGTGGGTGGGTTGGGAAGCAGGGGGTAGGTAATAGGGAGCTTTGGGGATAGCATTTGAAATGTAAATGAAGAAAATATCTAATAAAAATATAAAAAATAAAAGACAGAGAAAATAGTTTAAATGGTCTTCATAATAAAATAATACTAAAAATTAAAAAAAAAAAAAAGCAGCTCCATACAGATGATTCCTGGAACTTATTTATTTATTTATTTTTAACAAATGAAAGTTTTGCAGAACCATGTTCAAGACAAGATTACACTTGAAAGTCAGAAAGTACACCTGAGTGCCTGAGGGTGTACAACCAAAGTCCTCAACAGTTATCAAACATTCTTCTTCCACTCTTCTCTGTTTCCCTGAGAGATCTTCCATTTCATCTTTTCTCCTCTTTTTCCTGAAGGAACTTTTTTTAAAAAAACGAGTTTATAAAAGTAAGAACTCTTATCCACCATTCACTTCTAAATAAAGAAGAAAGGAATACCAATGCAAAACAACTGAATCAATCATCATCTCTCTCTTTGAATTCTAGCCAAACCCCTTAATGTGGACAAGATACAGTGAGTGACAAGGATATGGGACAATCTGGATTTTATGTACTGTGCCGGTTAAGCCCATTTGCAAATAGGCATCTTTACATCTGTTCCTGTGGAGAGCTTGTTTTCTCTATATTTGGGCAGAGCCCACTAGAATCTTTAAAAAACCACTACCTAGTTGACGAACTGTGATGTAGACCAGAGAGGCTCAGGCAAGGTCAGCAAGGACAGAGACCCACAATGAAACCACACTGTATTCTTTCATTTTTTTCAAACTTATACATCTTCCTGCACCCCTTTCATTGCATATGATTTATGTTTGGTTGATTCTGCTACAAGCCTGGAATGTTTACACAAAGGCTTAATAGACATTTACTTTGGAAGTTACATTGTGAGATAGAATCAAGGAATTGGCCCATTGCCGAAGTCAAAATGGGAGGCCACCTGGAAGTTAGTGATCACTTTGCAAACACCAGAGGCATGGAACAGATGGTTCCAGAAGAGTTAGACTTCACATGATAACCATATTGCTCTCAGATATACCTCTCTGAAATGACTAAGGGAAAAGTCATGTTCAACACAGACATCCACAGATACACACAATACACACTTGATAGCTCTATATCTTTTTTTGTATTTTTTTATATTTTAATGTCTGAAATCAGAATGGATAGCTCTATATCTTAATGCCATAATTATATATTGTGCAGTACTTTACACAGTTTATATCAGCTTTATGTAGCAGCTACAATAATGCTCTACAAAAAGGCTTCTGAAACCTTAAATACCAATAGTTCATCCTGAGCTCAGCTTGGAGTCAAATATAAAAGAATTATAAGCCTTACCTTATAGATAAGGAACTGAAACAGACTCCGTGTTCCACTTGTTCCAGGTTACATGCTATGCAATTAGTTTACAAAAATTGTTAAGTATTTCTAGAAGCAACGTCACTACCCCTTAGATGTTTGGATTAAGCTACATGTGTTTTAATGCTTCAACAAAACCACAAAATTCTTATTATGCAATATAAGTGTCATAAAATTAAATTTGATAAATGATAAAAATAAAATAAATACAATCTCTTCTTTTTCTAAGGAATTGCCTATAAGATACAGATATACAAAATAAACACGTCACTTTATGTAATATACATCCACAAGGCATCCTAGAAAGAAGATTGATTACCTCAAAGAAAATGCTCGAAGACATCTTCAATAATTAAACAATATTCTATGCCAACTTAAAGAGAGGAACACTAAGCTCACAGGTATCTGAAGAAAAGTAAGACTTCATGGAAAATTAGCAAGAACGTGTAGAATAGAGAAAGCTCAACCAAGCTGCTGCAGAATGGACAACTGATGGAAAGCAACTCTAGGTAGCAGAGAAAACAACGTAGCCACACAGAACCTTTTAAGCAACAGTAAGAGGTTAAGTTTGGGGGTTCCTGAACAGGTAGAAACATGGTCTTGCCTATCCTTTGAAGGGCATCTTTTTAAATGAATAAAGGGTTAGAGGGCAAAAAAAAGTCTGAAGCAGGCTTTCTGAGATGGTGAAAGTATTTAAAATGGTTAGATTCTAGAGTCTGTAGATATATCTTCCATTGGGTGTGCTGGCAGATGGAATATAAGCAAAAACAAAGAGATGAGTCAATGATTGCTGAATCTTGCAAATCTGGAAGGATGGGTTCACCACACTCTTCATGGAAAAGACTAAGAGGAGAGTTTGTGAAAAAAAAAAGTGACTGTTAGAGTCCTCCGGACCTGGGAGAATATGGATGCTAACAGGTAGCCCTATAAAGCCATAGTGTGGGTCTTTGCATAGAATATCAAACTAGCCTACCACCCAATACACCTGCAGTCTCTGTGAGGACTCTCAACTGTGCTTACTTCCCTCACACTTCTTGATGTCCCAGAACATAGGTGTACATACTGGACAACAGAAAACGAGAATTCCAAAAATGTAGGCAATGAAAGAATTTATCAAGCAGCTTAACTGTTGGTTTGATGACTTGTTTTCCTGATATTAATTATAAATAAGTTGATACTTTTCTCCTTCATTTTTCAGTTTTCTGTTCCTGCAGCTATATTACATTTCATGTCAAATAAAGTCCAGTTGGATTCTAAGCAAACAAGCAAAGACATATGGAAGAAAGTTTACTGTGGCTTTATTCATAATAACCCCCAAATGGGAATGCCATAGATGCCTGTCGGGAGAACAGAAAACTGAAGCATGGTCCAGTCAAACAAAAGTTCTCAGCAATACAGAAGAATAAACTATAGCTATACACAAAACATCAATAAATCTCTAGACAGAAAGATGAACAGAAAAGTCTTGACACTAAAAAGGATGCACGTTATGATTCCACTGACAGAAAGTGCAAAGGAGAAAATACTCCATCAGAATGGGGCTCAGAACATTTGTTTTCTCTGGATCAACCAGGAATGGTTTTGAAATGAGCCTTGTCAATGAATATAAGTATTCTAAAGCAGGCTGCATATGGTGCTCACACATGAAGATTCCATACATGGAAATCTATGACTATCATATTGACTACAAATTATGCTTTAATGTTGAAATTGAGAGAAAGGGGCATTACAATGTTGCCTATCAAATGCCATAGCATGAGACAAGACTGGAATGAATACTTTGTCCTTCAAAACTGAAAATAGGAGATGCATAGACTTTGTCTTCAGATCACAGTGGAGGAACTGTTAATGGCCCTTTGCACAGGACCTCCTTTCTCTCCTCTCATCATGTTTATTCTATCCAAAGATTGGTTACCACAAGTTCAGGGCCTGTTCTGTGTTGTGACTGGACATTGTATATCTCAGGAGAAACACAGAATATCATTGATCAAGCTATGTTCTGTTAGCTCCTCTCTGCATGCCCTCCAGTGACTAGGCTACGACATTCTACATACCCTCCCTCCTTTTGACTTGGATTATCTTCTTTCTCCGAATTTACATATCTCCTTCATCTTTAGCAAATGCCAAGTGTTCTAACCCCCGAATACCTTGAATCTCAAATACCTACAGTACATTCCTAATAGATTTTCCTGGGAAGTATGAAGCCTCTTTCATGGATAGAGTATTCTTTCTCTACACCAAGCCTTATAAATTAGATACAATTTGTCAGGCAGGTACTCAGTGCAGTGAATACTTCATTGCCAAGGTTTATGACCAACCACCTCTATTACAGAATAGATAAGCAGAAGCGGCTTTCTATAGTGAATAAAGATGGCATACTGAACTCATTTTTATCTGCAGTTGAAACTTGTATCCAATAGTTAATTCAGATCTTCTCTTGATTTGAATGGGCAACCTCCCTTCACTTCCAGAGAATATATACCCGATAGGTCATTTGGAAAGAAATAACTTTAAGGCAATTTCTTAGTCCAGACATGTAAACACATGCCTCTAACCCCAGCAATAAGGGGTCTCAGGGAGGGGAGCATGAGATGGATCGAGTTCTGGGCCACTACATAAGTGATTGACTCAAAGCAATAACAAAATTATTTGTCTAGAAGCTTATATGTAATTCTCATGGGTTGCACATCCAAGGCCCACTCACCCTGTCCTGCATCCCCATCTCCCTGTCTAATATCCCAAGGTGGCTACAGATCAAAATAGTGCCATATGGACTGACTCAACTTTAAAAACAAGCCTGGTTTAAAAATACTCACAGTGAGAAGCAAGGATTAGTGAAGGCTGAGGAAGTTTCTGAACTTTGTTCCAGCCCTCGGGTTGCTATTAGAGCCTTTAACTAAGTCAGCCCTCTGTTGCATCCTCTATTTTGCTTTAAAGACCCCATACCTCACTTACTGTCCTCACAATTATGAAATAAGTAGTAATTTTGGAACAAGGGCTTCATGTTCCCCTTTACACTAGGATCTGCCTATAGTCCAGATCTTTTGTTTATTTCCAGTCTAGTTAGCAAGCTAAACATCTCTGCTTATTTTAAAACTCACTTCACACAATGCAGCAGATAGAAGCTTATCAATTAAGAAATTTTCTAAACACATGAAACTCAAGAAGAATGAAGACCAAAGTGTGGACACTTTGCTCCTTCTTAGAATTGGGAACAAAACACCCATGGAAGGAGTTACAGAGACAAAGTTTGGAGCTGAGACAAAAGGATGGACCATCTAGAGACTGCCATATCCGGGGATCCATCCCATAATCAGCTTCCAAACGCTGACACTAGCAAGATTTTATTGAAAGGACCCAGATGTAGCTGTCTCTTGTGAGACTTTGCCGGAGCCTAGCAAACACAGAAGTGGATGTTCACAGTCAGCTATTGGATGGATCACAGGGCCCCCAATGGAGGAGCTAGAGAAAGTACCCAAGGAGCTAAAGGGATCTGCAACCCTGTAGGTGGAACAACAATATGAACTAACCAGCACCCCCCCCCCTCGGAGCTCGTGTCTCTAGCTGCATATGAATCAGAAGATGGCCTAGTCAGCCATCAGTGGAAAGAGAGGCCCATTGGTCGGGCAAAATTTATATGCCTCAGTACAGGGGATCGACAGGGCCAAGAAGTAGGAGTGGGTGGGCGGGGGAGCATGTGGGGGACTTTTGGGATAGCATTGGAAATGTAAATGAAATAAATACCCAATTAAAAAAATAAAAATAAAAAATAAAAAATAAAAGAAATTCTCAAGTCCCACAGTCACCACTGTTTCCAGTGCCGAACTGGAGAAAGATGGGATTCAGGCTGTGGATGTTCTTCTCCCAAACTGGAAACTGTAACTACTTCTCTACAAACTAAAGATAAAGATAATGGATAAAAGGGTATTAAAATTAAAATTCAGTAGATCTTTCATTCTGCTTTAGGGATGACATGAATTAATTATAAACTTATTACTATGGAGCTATCTCATCAGTCAGTATTGCCAAATTGTTGAATAACACCTGTTACCTGAAAAATTCCACACACCACCATTGGCCAGCATTAAGATGCAGTGATATAGGTGGGTGAGACTATACACCAGGTTTGGCCTAAAGTTCACATCAGTGGCAAGGGGAATCTGGGTAATTCAATGCATAATAGTGTTACCCCATTCCTCTAAAACATTAAAGATGTGTCCCAGACAGATTGATTTGACCTTTGATTGTTCATCCAATCTCCTCTCTTCTCACATCAGTCCCTGATCACTCTGCAACGTGGTGGTCACTAGATATTGCAAAGCAATTTATTGTTCCCTTTTGTGGTCTCTATCCCTTCAGTCCGTTCAATGACCTTTCATTCTGTAATGTTCTCCTGCCTATTGCCAGCAGCACAGTCAAAGGGGCTGGAATGAACATGGAAAGTGGACCTTGGTAGCCAGGGGCCTGGGAGCCTGCCACAGCCTCTCTATCACTGATGGGACCTTTACTCTCTGCCATGGAATGCATCGCCACAGCCTTCTCCATTGCCTTCATTCTCTTCCAGCTGCTTTCTACCCTGCCTCTTTACTCACAGAGATGACCTCTCCACCTACTTCCCTGGGAAAATTAAGAACATCTGATGAGAACTCCCACAGTTTCCTCCCAAACTCCTTCGGTTTTCTTTGGATCATCACCCAAACTTTCTTCCTTCCCTCTCATCTTGGAAGAAATGTTCCCTGCCACATGGGCAGGTTAACCCCTTCACCTGCCTCCCACCATGCTGTGCCTCCCCTTCAGAGACCATGGTTTCCCTTTTTACTCTGCTGGTGACTCGACCAGTTCATCAACATGGCCTCAAATCTTTTCATTCAAAGATAAACAAACACACTCACACCAATAAAGTCCCTCCTCAGCTACACTTTATATTTGCCTGACCTTTTCTCCTGGCCTCTTCCTAATCCCTTTCTCTCTCTGTATGCCCTTGACAGAGCAAAGCATTGTCAGGTCACAAAATGCGTAAGGCACCAAATCAACAAGAAACCCATTTTTTTGCTCTCACCAAATCTGGTGGTGTATACTTAAAACCCTAGAGGCTGAAGCCAGGATATTTCAAATTCAAGGCCAGCCTTAAGTTATCTAGTTAGGTTATCTAAGCAGCCTCCTGTGATATAATAAGGCTCTGTCTCAAAAGTTGTTTTTTTTTTTTAAGAGTTAAGAAAATTTTTCTTTTTTGAGACTACAAAATAAATATAGTGTGACTTCTGTGTGATGTATTCAGCTTGGTACCTTCTATTCTGAATTGTCTTGGACATTTAGGAATGTTGTAGTTGTAGGAACTTCAAAGCTATATCTTATTTCTATGAAAACTGGCTGGAATGTTGATCGGGATTGTACTAATTCTGTGGATCACTCTAGGTGCTACAGATATTTTAACAATGTTAATCGCTTCAATCCATGAGCATTCAAGTTATTTCCTTAAGTTTCGTTGTCATTGTCCTTGAATTTCCTGCATAGCTGTCTACTTACAGCAGGCCTTCCAGATTGGCCAATGAAAGAGAAGAGCCCAGAGTTAACTCCATACATTTTCAATTGGTTGTTTATCAACAATGGTCTAAGGACAGTTGAATGGCCACAAGCAGAGGAATATTTGGTTGCTGTTTTTTTGCTTGCTTGCTTGGTTGATTTTGTTTTTTATTTGTTTGTTTGGGGTTTTTTGTTGTTGTTTCTAGATTGGTTTTCTCTGTTTTTTTTTTTTATTGTTTTTGTGACTGTTATTATTGCTTTGAGAGTCATACCATGTATCTCAGGCTTCCCTGGAACCTGCAATCCTGTGTCTCAGCCATCCCAAAGCTGAAATTATGAACTTGTACCACCACCACATCCATTAAAATCCAAATCTTTTTTCTCACAACATACAAAACTCCTTTCAAAAGTTGAGCAAACTGGTGGCCACCCACCCAGAAACACTCCTTTCTCAAGGTGAAGCCTTCCTTCCCTCTTTTAGTGATGTTGGGTTCATTCCAACATTTTCTACTGTGTATTTAAAGTGTCCTGTAGTGTTTTACCTTCATCTATTACTGAACAAAAGTTATTCCCACAATACCATACTTGCCTGCTCTCCACTCACCTCGCTCTCAGTACTCCACGGGGATTCTCATTGGCTCCTACCCTCACCACCCTCCCCAGTGCTATATTTGACTTCTGGAATTATCTGTAAATTCCAGACCACATCACCAACACCTGCTATGTACCTCAGCCTAATATCTTTTGCCTTTTTTTTAAACAGGTGTGGTACACTGGCTCTCCTAGATCTAACTAATAGATCAGAATGATAAGGAACCTTCATAGGTAGCTTTTAAGGAGCTTCTAATATGATTCTGGCAAGGGACATGTACTGTTACCAAGTCTAGAGACAAGATTTTACCTGCTTTGAACAAAAGCAGGAGGCAGAGGACAGTCATCTTCTGTTGAATCAAAGTAGCAACAATGCACTCCCTCCATGTTTGGCACTGTTTCTGTGCCTCTTGGTTCTCTTAAAAATCACACTGTGCATGACATTGATAACAGACAGTGACACCTCCTAAAATTAGATAAACATTGCTTGCACACCTAATGATATAAAACTAAGTACTTACTTTGGCTTCAACTCAAGGCACAATGGTGTTATATGAAGCAGGAAGTGATGAGGTGTCTGGCTTGGGCACTGTGGATCAAGAAAAGCGGTGACCTCTTTTCCACTTATTGTTCACATTGTAAATGCTTTCCTTCCATCAATTAAAAGGCACGTGTGTATTCTGTACCTCCAATTATTTGTGTCTGTTAAGTATCTCTCCCTATGATTTAAACTTACTTTCCTTGTCTGAATGCCTGGATCTGCTTTCCTAATCATGTATCCCCAAATCCCTAGGAGCTCGGTGAGTGACACACTACTGTACGGCTCTGCTGTTGCTATTTTCTTCTCCACTTTAGGAAAGTGAGGAAGAGTTAATAAAAGTTTGGCCACATATGTATCCTACCCTCCCACCAGAGGAAAACATAGCTTCCTTGAATAAAGGAGAATTAAAGAAAGCTCCCTTCTTCCACCAGGAGCCTAAGATTCCCATTGAGGGCCTCCAGCTCATTCCAAACCTCACCCTGAAATCAGGGAGGCCTGGACCCTTGGGATGCTCACCACCTTCTCCGCATGACCTGCAGCAATCACAGCTTCCGAGTCTTCTAATCTGTTCCATATTCCTGCAAGTCTTCAGAAAAGAAGAGTAATCATTCTCAGACCGTCACTCCACACTTGCTTTCCCACTCACATCCGCTCGGCTTTGGGAGCAACAGGCCAATTGAGTTCTGCCCTCCCTGATGCTAATGTTGCTCCTTGGCCTTGGCTTAATGGAGGTGCTGCTATGGAAATAAGCCATGCACCAAACAGCCTGCCAAAAAGAACAGGGAGAGCTATGGAATAGTCTTCTCCCGGATTAAATGGAGTATCTAATCAAAGCCACGCCACAGCTGTTAGAGAAACAGATATAATGAGCAGAAGAAGCAAGAGGCCCTGAATCCACATCATCAGAGGCTGCTATTGCTTTCCCCTAACAACCACGGTGTGCCATTTTCAATTGAAACTGGACCCATTCCAAGTTCATCTGCCAGCAAAGATGTAGGGATTAAGAGGAGAGCAGCCATCTGAGAAATTCCAGGACAGAGTGAAGCACGCATTGCTCAGCCTTCTATCTGACTACCTACTAATCCTGTGCTTCTTAGCTGTGCCTTACCAATTTATCAGGACATTCTAGCTCCACCTCTGCCCTATCTCCCCAATAAAGCGCCTGCCTCAACCTCCAGGACCATTTTAATTCAATCACTATCATATTTTGCCTGGTATGTCAAAGTTAATGGCCAGTTGGTTTCTTGGTCTCACCTTCCTTTTCCTTGCTGTCCATTCCTCACATTAGAGCTGAAGAAATCATTCTTGTTTGAAAATCACCCAAGCCCCCGAAAGAGTTCCCATTGTCTTTGAATAGAGAAAAGAATTTTATCCAGCCTGCAGCATATTTTTAGCCTGTCCCCATCTTCCCTCATCATTTTTATACACTATTCTACCTTTTCTGCTTCAGCCATGCTAATGGTCCTTACATTGTTTTCTCAAGATAACAACATTTTCCCCACTCTCATAGGTTATTTCCAGTGGCTGGTTCTGTATTGGGGGTTCTTCTGTATGTGTAGTTTGTTAAAAGAAGGCTTTTAAAAACAAGCAAGAAACAAGAGAGATAGGGAGACAGCAGAGGGGGGAGAGAGAAAGAGAAAGAGAAAAAGAAACAGAGACAGAAAGAGAGAGCGATGAAGAGAGAGAAAGAGAGAGAGAGAGAGAGAGAGAGAGAGATGAGTAAAAGTTCCTACTAAAGACCATGCTCAACCTGTTAGTCTCATGGCCCTAACTGAAGCAAGAGACTGGCATCTTATACCTCCTCCTGAAAGTGAAGTTAATCTCAGGTCTTCTCCTCCAGTGGAAGGCAAATGTGATCATGAACAGAGAGCAGGTAACACTCACAAGAGCGAAGAGGTGGTATCTTGGTCCAGCAAAGGGAATCTAAGACATTGCCCATTCTACTAGATCCACCTTCAGAATTTCCTTTAACTACCTCTCTCCCTGGAAAAACCTCTTACCTGAGATCTTCCCATCTGCCTTGTTCTTCGTTATCATTCATATTATGGTTCAACTGTCATCTTATTTAAGTAGCAGAAGATCCAGGGAAAGTGGTCACTAAGCTACACCAACCTCCTATTGCACCTCACTACTTAAGGTCGCAGTCTACCATGTTCGGATAGTTCCTCTAGAGAACTCCCTTTTCTTAGTCGGGCTTCCTCTTCTCTGAGGAGCCTGACCCCCAGTTGTCTGCCTGAGCAATGTCACATAGTCCTTGGCATATCTACAAGTTCAACTTCCTCCTTCCCCGATAAGAACCTGCCCAGCAAGTACCTGAGTTTCTTGGAATGCCTTTCTCTACAAATGAGGCATGCACAGTACTTTAAACTCCAGCCAGAGGTTTCCAATCACCCTGAAAACTCCTTCTCATTCTTCAAGGTTCATATATAGTCCTTGTCCATTCTGAATAAAGGTTTGCACATAAACTAAAATTGCCCAAGAAAGCTGTTTCATTAAAATCCTAGATGAAGATTTCCGCAGAGAAGACCCCCACTTCGTCAAACTCACTCCCAGCTGGACCAGGATCCTGAAGACCCCACACATTCCTGGAGTTTTCCATGCCAGTGTACAGAGGTATCTGGATACCCCGAGTGAGGAAGCACACATGCATGACACAACCTCCTAGTTGGCTAATCTCATTGTCTAATAGTATTCCTTTGCACCCTCTGAAATATGTCCTATGTATTTTTAATTGGATGTTTACTGACTGTCCTCTAGGACTCAGATTTATAAATCTAACAGTAAAGTCACAAGGCACTGGAATCATACAGATTCAATTCTGACCAAAGCTTTTATCATCTTTTATAAGCCATATGATGTTAAGCCAGTTAATTAATTTCTTATAGTGCCAGATTAATCAGGTTATTGGAAGGATTAAGTGAACTGATTAAGTACTTGGAAAAGTGCCTGATGTATGTAAAATCCTTCCATAAATGATGTCTAGGAATTCATATGCCTAGCATATGAATGAAAGGATACAAAGGATGAATGAATTCTCTAGCAATTTAAACCATGACTGCAGTGGTTTTAATAGGAATAAGTTCATATATATGAATGCTTGGTCATTAGGGGAATGGTGCCACTTCAAAGAGGTTAGAAGGTGTGCCCTTGAGGTTTCAGATCCTCAACCAAGTCCAATGGCTCTGTCCTTCATGTTGCATGTGGATCTAGATGTAGGACTCTCAACATCTCCAGTTCATATCTACCTGCCTGCCACCATGCTCCCTGCCATGGGGACAGTGGACTAAACCTCTGAAGCTGTAAGGGAACTCCAATTAAATGGCATACCATATCATGGTAACATACAACATGAAAGGCTTATGAGACTATCTAACTGCTTTGTGATTGGACTTGAGACATTCTTCATGGGAGGGAACACAGGGCTGATTCTGTAAACCTAGTCAAAAGCACATGGCTGGGGAGAGCATGGGAGGGGAATATACACTACCATTGTTTCCCTACATCAACATGTCAAAATGTCTTCTGCCCACTCACTGAGAATGTTCAGTTTATATTTGCTTAAGGGCTACCTATGCGTCCTACTTCTAATAAAAAGTCTCTGTCTTTCTGAGGGACACTGAACTGATAGATCCTGTGCCTATTTCTATTTCATCCAGGTTTCAGACAGACCTGGAGCTCATATGGTGAGCGTCTGAACACTTCTGTTTTTCCCCATAAACTGGTAATGCTCAGGCTGGAACAGAAACGCTTCTTTTTTGCAGAGAATGGTGACTACTGTGGAGTCATGTGATCAGAGTGCTGAGAATAAATAGCAAACAAGTGCTCAGTGTTAACATATAACATATATGTTGTGATATGTGTGATCATATATGACATGTATATATATTATAACCAGGCTCCCACCAGACCCAACATCATAGAAGAGAGGGTGAAAATAATTTAAGAGTTATATGGCAGGGATGTCTGTCACCAGAAGCTGCTTTCATGATATGACATTGAAACCATGAACTTACAGCAGCTATGTCTATCTGCAAAAGACAGGGTGTAGAAAGTCCCTTGTATATTATGTGGATGTGACACTTGTCAATTAAAAAGCCTATGGCCTATGGCTTAGGCAGGAAATACAGGTGGGACATCCAGGAGGAGAGAAAGGATTCTGGGCATAGAGTGAGGCAGAAGACCCACCAGGAAGATATGAGAAGACAGAGGCATGAGCACAGGTAACCAGCCATGTGGCAGATTATAATAATTAGATTATTTTAGTTATAATCCAGTCAGAGTAGAGCTTAGCTATATAGCCAAGGTATTTGTAAATATAGTTTGAGTCTGAATCTTATTTCTGAGAGCATAAGACTGGGAGGAAGAACTGCACCCAGCTTCTACAACAGCACCCTCAAATTTTCCATCACAGATACAAGACTTGACCATGAGTCCCCATTTCTTCTTAATGAGCTAATGACTGTCAATGGTTACTGGAGCAGGATGTGTGTCCTATTATCTAATTCTATAGTCTCTGGAACACTAAGTAGGAAGTAGTTCAGAGGGTAAAGAAGGGGGACAATAGAGGGTTGTGAGGATGACTATAATTAGAATACATTGTTGATATGTATGAGCCTGTCAAAAATAAAGTCTCAGTGTAAAAATCAGCTATCACAAGGGATAGATAATTGTATGTATCTAATTTCTTTAATAAGAACACTTATAATTACTTAGATAAAAAGATTGCACGCCACAGCTCATTTAAAAGCAGGGCCTAGTATGAAGAACTTTTGCTACCAGCAGTGTGGAGTCTGTATGTCCAGATCGATAACTACAACTGAGAAAGGGCCATGTTGACTCTAGAGGCTCAGGAAGGATACATCTGAGCTAAAGGAGCCTCTGGAGACTGTGGTCTTTGGCAGGCCTCAGGTAAAGCTTTTGCCAAATGAATCCAGATCACATCCCAAGGGGATCAGGAGTGCTACAAACATCTGGGAAACATCTAGAGACCCCTAACCACATATCTTGTCAATCTCACAGGCCTCGATCCCAAATAGTGGCAGGAGATGTTCTAATTAAGTGCATGCCCAAATCTAAAATGGCCCTTTTAAAGCAAGGGCCAAAGTCTCAGAAATGCACACAGAGGTACATAATCTACGTGATCTCACTCACTCTCTTGATGCCAAATCCCATGTAATACTTGGAAAAGGTCCTAGCCTAGAAACTCCTTGGAAACTCCAGATCTGCTGTGTCGCATGCAGTAGGCACAAATAACTGGTAACTATGGCATGCTTGAAATGTAGCCAATAAAACTACATTTTTATTGTATTTCATTTTCATTTTTCAAAAATAGTACTTGTTGTCACTGGAACATTTCTAATTATGTTTGAAACAACTTGGGTTTGTAAATCTGGTTAAACCTCAAATTTTAACGACTGAGAAAAATGTTAGCACCCAAATTGGAATGGAGTTACCATGAAAAGGAGTCAAGTTTACTTTACATGCTTAAAGTGATGATATTTTGGATATATAAGGCTAAATTAAAGTAATATAATTTACCTGCTGTTATTTTAGTTTATTTTATATAGCTACAAGAGCATTTAAAATCCCATCACATCCTTCTAGACAGAGCTATATGACTACCACTCCCCTTGGATCTTTCACAAGTACCTGGAGCTAATAGGCAATATTAGACATTATCTGTTTCCCCACTCACTTCCCAGTTTATTCCTCCATTCAAATTCCTTAAACATCTTTACTCACCAGATCACCCTGGGCAGATATTCAAGAGCTATCCTTGTTGCTTGCTTCAAAGTCAAGTGCGGTGGTCAGCCTCGACCAATGAAGAGAGGAGCACTGTCAGTCTGGATCTTGATTGTATCCTCTCAGCCCTAAGCCAAGTACAGTATGTGGTAAGCTCAGTCAGTGAAGACTTTCCAAATGAATGAATGCACCAGTGAATGAATGGATGACTCATTTCTGGCTTGTTTGGGGGAACACAGAGCAAACAAAACAAATAAAACTGAAAAGGAACTTTCTAGTGTGTTCACCTGAAGCTGCATGCCTTAGATAGCCAGGGCAGCTGAGTCCCACCTAGGAGGCCTCCCAGCAGAACTGGGAAACTGGAGTTTCCATCTGCCCCCTGTGGAGGGGGATCTGGAGATAATCAGAACAGTCAGAGACTTTTTTGTGTGGATTAAGAAGGTTTTGAGATGTTACAGCTGCCTCCTTGAACCACACCCTCCTCAGCTTTGCTCTGTGGCCTCCCTGCTGGAAAAGCTGGAAGAGGAATTGTAGAAACAAGAAATCTAGGTCAGCAGATTAAGGAAGGACTGGTTTGCCTCGGAGTATCAATTAAGCCAAAGTACCTACCAGTTAACAGGTCTGACTAAAGGATTAACTGAAGAAAGTCAGGCCTGTGCCAAGAAAGGCTGAAGCCCAAACTGGCTTACCCATTTTTGTTTGTTCTCATCCTGCCTCTCTCTGTGTGAACAGCATGTAATATGTGTCTATATGGGTATTAAACTTTATAATAACTCCTAGGAAGCTGTAACCTTTATCATCCTGATTTCATAAATAGGAAAAGTGAAACATGGCTGGGATGTGAGATTCAAACCCAGGCAATGAGATGGAGATTCAGCTTTGCTGTAAATCATAATCAGTAAAGGTAGAGATAAAGTTTATACTGGCACAGTAGGTCATGAAGAGATTAATGCTCTATCTTCCTGTGCTTTATATAGACAATGTGATCTAAGGAAGATGTGTGAAGCAAAGAAAGAAATGAAGTCATTTGGAGAAAATAAAAGCAACTGAATATCATTATGTTAAGTGAAATGAGAGACCAGGAAGAGAAATAGCACATTTTCTCTTGTATTTGGAACCATTTGGGACAGAAAAGATAGATGATAGATGAAAGATAGAATGATAGTTAGATACATACATACATACATACATACATACATACATACATACATACTAAATAGATAGATGACAATATGGCATGAACATAGTGGGGAACTATTTGGGGAAGTGAAGAGAACTAGCAGGAAGTGGGACTGGAAAGAGTAATAGAGTGAATGTGGTCAGAGCACATACACTTAGATTAAAATATCATTAGGAAAACTATCACTTTGCTCAATTAATAAATTCCAACCAAAACACTAAAGAAGAAATATTTCACTCTCTGACCAGGCATTATATACTCTTCAATTTCACCCAAAATGTGGCTTATCACAGGACACAGTATACCACTGTGATGTTTCTTCTTTCACAACCAGTGTAACTGCCTGCAATTTCATGTTTGTTCCTTTAACTATGGAAACAGCTAAAGAGGAAAGGGCAAAATGTGGACACTAGGAAGGCCACCATCTCCACATCCACCTTTGGAGGAGGGACAGAGAAGACACTGGCAGTAGTTGCAACTCGGTAAAGGCTGAAATTGTGAAGAGAGCCAACAGACTTCCTTCTTTGTTTCATTCATTACCTCAGCACAAGAATCAGTAGAAGTCTGGGTAAAAGAAGAAAATTCAGGTCAATAAAAAGTAGTTTTTTTCTAGGCATTAAAACTGGTCAAAAATTAAAGCCCCAGCTTAAGGAAGAATCAACCTCATACAAAGATCTCAGAACACTGGAACTGAATCAAGTTTGAAACTGTTGGCCTCAGAAATTACACCCAGCAGTATGACTATATGGTCTGAATGTTACCGACATAGTTTTATTAGTAATTTGAGTACATAGGCTAATTAGTTACCATCTACTCATATCTGAATTCTAACATATTTATAGCTCCATACTAGTATACAAACACACTTCTAGGGTATTTGTAGAGTTGCATAATCATCATTAGTTATTCTAAGACATTTTCTTCACCCCCAAAAGAAACGTCATCATATTAGCAGTCACTCCTGATTCTCCTTCCATTGGCTTTTGGAAACCATAGTTGATATGCCTCTTTTGGACACTTCATGTAAGTCATCTAATATGTGTACGGAGAGATCACTGCAGGCTTCTGTCCCTTAGCATAACACTCATTCATTCTATACCACAAATCAATATTTCATTTACTTTTATGGCTGAGTAGTCATCTATTAGGTGGTCATACCATATGTGAATAATCTATTCAGTTGGTGGGTATTCAGTGTGTTTTCACTTTGAGCTACTGTAAATAATAGAACTATAAACACTTGTGTTAAGATTTTCTGTGAGAGGCTATGTTTAGGATTCTTTGTGGGATACGGCCATTTGCAGAGTTCCTGGGGTATATAGTACTGTCTTTCCAAATGCATCACGCAGCATTTCACATTCCTATCAGGGAAGCTTGGGGGTGCCAACTCTTCCAAACCTAGCCAACACTGACTGCTATCTCTGTGATTACAGCCATCCTGGGTGTGAAGTGATAACTCTGTGTGCTTTTGATTTGCATTTCCTAATGAGTGATAAGGAAAAGTACCTTTCTGTGAGCTTACTGGCCTCTTGTGAACCTTCTTGTTTATTCATATACTTTGTTTGCATGCCAGTTATGTTCCTTTTCTGTCTTTATACTCATCCTGTATCATCTGGATGATCATGAACGTATCACTGAGAGTAAAACCTGGAGACGATTGTGAATGTTCTAGGAAAGGAGACAAAGGCATATAAATATATATAAACTGGAGGAAACCCTACATGAATAACCAAGAAAGAAATTATCGCTTCCAATTTTACTATCTACAATCTGGTAAAATTTAAGTCATCTTAAGGTGAAATTTTCACACCTTCTTGAAAAAGACTATTTCTTATACAACACGTAACACACTCTAGAGTAGAAAATTTTTCTTTTTTTGAGAAGAAATAATACAACTAATACCAAAACCCAAGCAATAAGCCTAACAAGAAAGTACAGAAATGTCTTCCAGTGAAAACCCACAAACATTAATAGTCAATTTTAGTTCACTAATTCAAGTCAACTAATACAACTAACAGAATGACTACAATATAATGTCTTTGAGAAAAACATTAAAAAGAAAGAGTACCTCTATATCTAAAATAAACCTCCTGAGACCTATGAATTGAACAATATGGTAATGGTACCTCATGCCTCAGATCAACCAAAATTTAAACATCTAAAACTATTTGTTTAAAAAAATGAACGCAGAAAAACTGAAGTTTTCTAAACTTCTGGTGGGAGTTTAAATTAGTCAAATTGTTTTCAAGACCAAATTGGAAGTATCTAAAAGACTTGATAACCTCTGTACTACATGACTAAGAAATTCTACTCCTGGGCATACATTCTAGAGAAAATTTTATATAATATACAAGCAGACAGGTCCAAGAGTTTCCAATGTAAAATTATTTAATATAGAGAAAATTAAATTAAAGAAGGAGGATATTGAATAACACTTGGTATTTTCAAATATTAGAATCCTGTATAACTTTTAAAATAGTGTAGCTCTCTGTTCCATCATTTAATAGGCCTCTCTGAAACAGAATAAATAAAAAATTAAGTTTCAGATACTACATTCCTTGAAATCTAAGCATAATTTCAAAATAAGAGAGACATTTATATTCACAACACAATTGTACACAAGCATATGGGGTGTGGATTGCAACAAGAAGAACAACCCCAGAGGTAAATATGGAGTATTATATTCTCTATAATGCTTTATGTTTATATAAATAAACATGAAACAAATGGAGTAAAATCTATGGCAGGCCTTTAAATGGACATCATTATTTTTTGTATATTTGGATCATTTTTTAAGTTTTCAAAAGAAAATAAAATCCCTTTATGGAAATAAGAACAGAAATAAATTATTGTATATAAAAAGCACATACTATAAAAAGTTTCACCATTCATAATAGTGAAACTCCAGAAACATGTGCATCAAAATAATAAAAAAAAATTAGGACATACCTTTAATTGATGGGTCTAGAGAATTTAGACATGAAATTGACTAAAAAATATAAAGTAACTATATAAATCTATAAGTGTATATAACAGGGTATAGATACATATATTACTCAGTGTTCTCTAGAGAAATAGGACATATATAATAAATATGTGTTTTATATATGCATAATATGGATATATACTTAAAAGTTAGAGAGACTTTAAACTGATTTATCTAGAGATTCTATTTATTAAATCAATTTAAAACTGTAATCTATGTGTACAAGGGTGTGTAGATATGTGTATTTTCAGGGTACTCAAAGAAAAATAATAGAATAAATATATATGATATATGTTAATATACATGTGGAATCTATTGGAGTGGCTTATAGGCAGTGGTCCAACTATTCCAACAGTGGCTATCTCTTACAGAAAGTCAAGACCTGTTTATATCCATGAGGCTGGATGTCTCAGCTAGACTTTGCTTTATGCCAGAATCTCAAGGAAACAGGCTCTAATACCACTGAAGGTATGAACTTGCCCAGCACCAGTGAGGCAAGCAGGCACTATTTCTCATATAGTAGAAAACATGTAAGTCATATTCTAAATGTGCTTATTTTGTATTTTCACATAGATTTTGTGCTCATTAAAGTCTGAACATGTGATATATTTATTTTGGAAATGGTTTATAGTCTCAATAATTCTTGTAGAATTTAATTTGAAATGAATACATCTATAGCACAACTCCTGCCCCTAAGGGAAACAACTTAGAAGAAAAGCTAGAAATGTTGTCAGAGCCAAAGGACCAGGATATCTACTGTGATACTGTATCTTCTAGAAATGGCAGGGAAGCTTTTCTCACATATATAAGCAGTATGACTATCAGAAAAGACCTGAACAAGCACAACAATAGATATGCTAATGTAGACATGAGAAATATCATGAAGTCTACTTTATGAGAACTATAAGCAGCCAAGGAATGTTGAAACCTCAAAGACTGCCTTCTCCAGAAAGGAGTCTCCTAATTGTTTATCCAACACCAATTGGTCAACCCTGAAACTCTATTCATACAAGGAACACCAAACAACCTCAGCAGGTTATATTTTATATTTATGCATATATATATATATGTATATGTATACACACACACACACACACACACATAGAGAGGGGGGGCATAAATTTCAGAGGCATGAAGGGAAAACATTCGGGAGGAAATGGAGAAGGAAAAGAAAGGGATAAAATGGTAGAATTAGGTTTAATTTTTGAAAACAGGATTTATATTTTAAAAATAAATAAATAAAGGAAGAGCTGCAGGTGAGAGAGGATAGAGGGGAGAAACATATGATCACTGTACAATATGGTAGGGTGTTGAAGAGAAACAAATTAACTCATGTAATAAATGCATGTTGAGTAAAAAAATAATTTTTTTAAATTTAATTTGAGAAAAAATAGCATTAGTTCAATGAACTATCTAGGATCCTCATACCAAATTTCAGGGTGGGTTTCTTATTTAGTTCAAAAAAACTTTAGAGCCTTAGAGCTGAGTTTATTTTTAAAATGTGTATAAACATATTGTAGTGAATATTAATAGCTAGCAATCTTAAAAAATAATAAAATCAATTAATAGGATAAGAATGATAAAGTGTTATATTATTTATGACCTTAGCAAAAATAGACAAAGGAGAATCCATCAAGTATACTTGCTTCTGCTCCAGGCCACTGAGTATCTCATTTATTTGGAAGCAAGTAGCATCTAAAAGCCAGTAAGGAGCCCTTCCTTCCATGGATCTGTGTGTCAGGAGAAGGAGATGGGAGAGGAGGCTCTCTGGTATTGTGTGGGAAAGCTGGAAACGCTCAAGTTCACCCCCTAAAACAAGAGGGTGGGATCCAGAATGCAGCATCATCATTGCCAAACCTGAGCAGAAATTATCTGTGAAGGCCTCTCACGGAAGGGGGAAACAGCCAGAGCAGTAGCATCATCCAAGAGCAGAGCAAAACAGACAGTTTCCTAACAAAAGGAGGGGTTGCTTACTTACTGTATTTTCTTTTCCCCTGGAGCCTGAGTCAGGCAGGAAAGCAACACCCAAAGGTCAGATCTAAGTCAAAGATGTGAGAGCTCCCTTTAGGTTTAACTCACAAGGCTGCAAGGCACATACAGTCCAGATGGCCAATAAACCACTGAATCCACAGCACCAGAAGCAATGCCTTACTCCTCAACATCGGGTGGTACCTAAGCGCAGTCTCTTACATTTTAGCTCTTCCCCCAGCACATCAGGCTGTGATACTTCTGGGTGGCTGGCTAAAAGAATCACAACAGTGGAAACTGCCCTTTACTTCATTTACTTCATGCATACTTTCCACTATTTCTATGTCATGAATTCACTTTTTTCTCTCTTTTGATTTTTCTTTTGGCCAAAAAGTTATGCTGGCCCTGCTAAAAGCCAAAATGAACCAGAATCTTTCTCAAGTGTGTTATCCTTCTTTTTCTGTGATAATTTGAATCACTTCTATGTAAGAAACCCTAATATTTACTAAATTATCTACACTCACCAAACAATTCAATCCACATCTTTGCTCCGTTTGAGTGGCAAGGGGGACAGAATCACCCTCACGGACTTTTCAACCATGTAGATGTAAAATTAAACAAGTTGTTATTAATATTATTCCAGGAAAACAACTCATCACAGAATTTATGCCCAGGCCAGTGTTGTTCCACACAAAGGATGAAGACAATCCCATTGTACCTGAGACAGAGTAAACATGCAGTTTGAAAATTATGAATTTTGCCAATGAAATCACATCTCTGCAGTTGATCCATGTAAAGAACATTTCCTAATGATGTTAAGTAGAAGGAGACGAGAGGGAGAAAAGGAATAATCGAGATTTACTTTTTTATCAGAGGCCTGGTACATATCAGCTTTTGAAGAGTCGGGCATGTATTCTTGTCTGTTTATAAAATAGTATGCCACTTGAAACCCTTACTTCTCGGCAAACAACAGTCTCAGAGAAAGACATGATGAATAAAGACACAACAGCCTTACACTTTACTCTCATACCCTGGCATCCACTGGCAAGACTTGAGCGACAACCATACCAGCTGCTCATTCCTGTTTCTATATTCTGTTATCATGCTATATTCTGTCATCTGTTGTACTCTGTCATGGTTGGTGGATAGTTTCCTGGGAAGTAAGAAAAAGAAAAGGCAGTGGATCAAGAAAAGGTGTCCTCCAGTGAAATTGATCTTCAAACCCCAGCCAGTAGGAGAACATGGTGTTCAATTCATTTGCTCCTGAGCTCACAGCTGATATTCAGGATGAAGGTGAAGAACTATCATGGAGGAGGTAACACAAACACCACCACACCCATGCATCTGAACTTGCTTCCTTTTGGTAGTTCTCTACAAAGTAGAAAAGGGAAAGTATTACTTTGCTCACCTGCCAAGCCTGCTGAATCTCTTGTATGCATTTGTGCCCAGGACAGTCCTTTTCACGTGTCATTTTTCTCATGTTACCTCCTCCTGTTAAGGCTTTGGATATCTATGTAAACACTTTATACTTCCTATGTCAGAGAAGACAGGAGTCCTCAACTTATGTGGCTCAGAACATTTCATGATATATCTCTTGCTATCTTACTATTTACTTACCCTGCATCTTCATACTGAAAACTTAGCTTTTGTAATATTAGTATTCATCTTTATTCAGTAATAGTCAATATAATTACTTTCAATGTGAGATAAACTCTTCATTATTGTATTTTGTTTCTATTTCTTATTTTTCTTTGTTTCTTTGTTTTTTATTTTGATTCATTTAAACTAATTAACTATCTATTAGTATGCTCTGTGTTTTTCTATTTTGCTGCCTTCATTAGGGGTTATTTTTGGATTACATTGTATATTCACAATGTATCATAATACACCAGAAATTAATAGTAAATCCTTTTATATCGGGTATTTAAATGTTACAAGAGTGTTCCTTTCTTCCATCTTTATTTCACTTCCATTTGTCTGAGGTTTTATTATGTATACATTCCAGAATACTTTCCATATTTTGTTTGAAATATTCAATAATTTTTGAAAAAAAAAGATTTTGGGAATATTATAAAGTTACTATGTGTCCATTGTTTGTCAAGCATTTCATGTCTTCCTGTAGAGTATGGAATTTCTGCTTCCATTCAATAGTTGTGAACTTTCCATCATTGAGAACAAGCCCTAGAATAGGCAGGGCAGAAAGGAAATGCAGATTAGTACTGTACTGAAAAATACACAACAATGACCTGTGCCTTAACTGCCTTGTAATCATGAAACACTAAACATATAAATGACAACAGGGATTTTGAGGATACTTGTTCTAGAGGAGAGAAAATAAGAAGGGATGGAATAAATCTCAAACTATCTAGAAAGAGATTCAAGCACATTTTTTTTCTGAAAGGCTGAAGTAGGATCCAAGGTTTAAGAAATTTAAAGAATTGTTTACACTCATGATTTAGAAAACCTAAGTATATTCACTATGGAACCATTGAAACCATCATTGTCCACAGCAACACTAGCTCAGCTAAGGAGCAGCAGATACAGGGTTAAATGAGAGTTTGGGTGCTTAAGATTTCCGGTGTCTGTTTCCCACCAGTAATATGACCTTGGACATGTCAATTAATTATTCTGACATGATTTCCTTATCTGCAAAATGGGTGTGATAATATCATGACCCATATAATGATGTAATTTATTGTTGAGAAGGGATCACCAGTAAACCACTAGGTACACGCTCTTGTTCATGTGTTCAGTAAACATTAGGTATTATTACCATGGTTACTAGATAACCCAACATCTCTTCTACCTCTAAGATTCTATCCCCCCCCCCCCAGTCTCCCTTTTATGATCCTTCAGGTCCAAAGTAGAAATGGGATGGGATGCTGGTGTTCATCTTGTACCTTCCTTCTTTCATTCAATGTCACATACAATTAATCAAGAAATTGTGTTCTACAGTTGCTTTTGTGTACATTCCTATTTATAGCATGAAAGGAATCACTTCCTTTACTGAAGTAATCTACTAAGATTTTAATGGTGACACAAACCCACCGTGCACCACTCCTAGAATGATGAAAAACTAATGCCCTGATAGAAACAAGACTAATTGCATGATGTGTGTCCTTATGGAGTGATCTTTCATAAGAGGAAAAGGACCTGGTCTCAAAGTCACCAGACAATGAAAACAGGGAGCTAATTATTCTAGTAACTAATATATGCTAGTCACATGGGTAATTTAAAGATCTAATCCTTCTACACAGTAGGACCTACTAACTACATTTTACAGATGTCAAGCTGAACTTTGGAAACATTGACTACTTATTCGAGGGCAGACAGATATGTTCCCTACAACCATACCTGCTCTGCCATACCAAATGCGGCAGCACATCCAGAGGCAATGGGAGGCAGGACCAGCTAGTACATGTTAGGACCTGGAGACACAGATGGGAGCTTAAACAGACACACACTTCATGAAATGTGGAACATTTACAGTGTCAGGAAGGTAAGCCATAAAAAAAAAAAGGGAGGTGGGAGTTAGGGAGAGAAAACAAGAATAAGCTAGTTTAAGTTTGAATTCCCATAAAAGCACCAAGTTCTCTGGTGATTTAGAATGTAAAACGACAGTAGCAAGAGAGTAAAAAAGTCATATAAGTTGATGGACTAATGGTCATCTCTGTAGACGATGATAAGGGAGTAAGAACAGGAGAAAGAGAAATGCTACGGAAGCTCACAAAGTAAATGAAAGGATGCTTAAGAAACAGCAGAAACAAAGATTCTCCATGCAGAGAAGCAATCCCAACATAGCCTCAGCCCACAGGTCCCCAGCAATGGGAAAGAGCTCAGAAGCTACCTCAGTAGGAAAGCCAGATGAGTACTGAGCCTACCTGTCCTTCAGACAAGCCACTTAGCCAGTTGTAGTGCTTGGGAGCGATTCCCTGAAGAGACAGGTCAACAGCAGAAAACAATTACATTTTGTCATGTTATCCACCAGGGAAGGCAGAAGGCAGATTGAAAAACATTGTTATATTGAAAGATAATCTATTATTTAAAACCAAGGTATGTAACTTGAACGTAACTTGGAGATCATTTACGAGTAATATTTATTTAATATCAGAGAAACACTTTTAGTTTGGCAATACTAAAAGAAATTGTACTGGTAAAACATGGTTAATGTTGGCAAATATAGATTTCATTTCATTTTTCTCATATGCAGAGTCTAGGTTTTTGGATTTTCTTTTTTAAGTCAGTAAGGCAGCTGGGGAGACTTGTAGGAAATAGAAGAGAAGTCAACTGGGAGCATGCAATGACAAAAGAGGGTAATGGAAGGGTGAATGAAATCAATATACGCTATCCAGATATATAAAATCACAACAAAATCAGTTGTCGTATGTAATTAGCATAAACTAATAAAAATAATATGATTGTAAAAAATACCACCTACTTCAGAGCCTGAAGGCTAAGCAATATTTATAGGTTGAAAAGCTTCTGTCTCAAATATTACAACTCATGGGAAAAGGAAGACCCAGAGAGGCTGTTTTGGAGAGCAGAATAGCCAGGTACAGGATGAACAAAGAGTATATATAGCAGGTTAGAAAGAGCATGAGAGTCTCTACATGGTCCATCCTTTCATCTCAGCTCCAAACTCCGTCTCTGTAACTCCTTCCATGGGTGTTTTGTTCCCAAATCTAAGGAGGGGCATAGTGTCCACACTTCAGTCTTCATTCTCCTTGAGTTTCATGTGTTTAGCAAATTATATCTTATATCTTGGGTATCCTAGGTTTGGGGCTAATATCCACTTATCAGTGAATACATATTGTGTGAGTTTCTTTGTGAATGTGTTACCTCACTCAGGATGATGCCCTCCAGGTCCATCCATTTGGCTAGGAATTTCATAAATTCATTCTTTTTAATAGCTGAGTAGTACTCCATTGATCCACCCCATAATCAGCATCCAAACGCTGACACCATTGCATACACTAGCAAGATTTTATTGAAAGGACGCAGATGTAGCTGTCTCTTGTGAGACTATGCCGGGGCCCAGCAAACACAGAAGTGGATGCTCACAGTCAGCTAATGGATGGATCATAGGGCTCCCAATGGAGGAGCTAGAGAAAGTAGCCAAGGAGCTAAAGGGATCTGCAACCCTATAGGTGGAACAACATTATGAGCTAACCAGTACCCCGGAGCTCTTGACTCTAGCTGCATATATATCAAAAGATGGCCTAGTCGGCCATCACTGGAAAGAGAGGCCCATTGGACTTGCAAACTTTATATGCCCCAGTACAGGGGAATACCAGGGCCAAAAAGGGGGAGTGGGTGGGCAGGGGAGTGGGGGTGGGTGGATATGGGGGACTTTTGGTATAGCATTGGAAATGTAAATGAGTTAAATACCTAATAAAAAATGAAAAAAAAAAAAAAGAAAGAGCATGAGAAAAGAACCCTACCTTCAATGGATAGTGAGTGTTCTAATCAACTAAAACTCATCCAGAAGTTTGATTCTATACTGAGCCCAAAGTCAGGGGATGGGGAAGTGTATTATGTCCATACATACTTGCTACATACATACATACATACTTGAAGACACCCCCCAGCTACAACAGCTAGGACAGTAAATGTGAACTGGAGGGTCTCAGAAGGGTGAGACCGTCTTCTCAGCCCACATAACACACATGAAAAGGGAGGGGAGAAAGGGAATGTCTACCTTGAAGACATGCCCAACGTGGACATTTGTTTAGTGGAGACTCGGCCACCGCATGAGTCAATGGAAAGACAAGTGTCCGTCATCAGTGGCTTAGTTGGCACAGGCTCTCCTTCCTACACAAATAATTGGAAGTCTGCCATTTTGAAAGACCTAGACATAAGCCTCTATAATACCTCATTTCTTTCTTTTCTTTTCTTTTCTTTTCTTTTCTTCTCTTTTCTTTTCTTTTCCCTCTTATTTTCTTTATACATTTAACAGAGTTTTTACTGTATTGGACTTTTAGGATGTGTTTATTCTTCCTCACACGCTTGTCTAATGTTACTTATGACTGTCTCTGTTTGGTAACCTTGTTTTATTTGTTGTCTTTGTTGTTGTTGTTTTAGTCTTTTCTCCATTTTTCTACTACAATTCCAGCACTCCCATCTCTACCACACTCAGCACTTAGTCCTCCCTTGACTTTGTCTTCTCGGCTCTTATTTTTAATGTACCTGCACTTATTATTATTATTATTACATATATGCATTCACTTTTTAAAAACTGTTTTTCTTTTATATTGGGAAACCTATTTTGCTTTTCTGTTTTCCCTTTATTTCTCCATTTCTTCTAATCTTTTGCTCCTTCCTCTTCCCCTCCCTGCATCTTTCTTCATTTCAGAGGCCATGGAGGGATGTTCTTTACTGGCTTGCCTCCCCTGGCTTGCTCAGCTTGCTCTCTTATAGAACCCAAGACTACCAGCCCAGGGATGGTCCCACCCACAAGGGGCCTTTCCCCCTTGATCACTAATTGAGAAAATGCCTTAGAGTTGGACCTCATGGAGGCATTTCCTCAACTGAAGCTCCTTTCTCTGTGATAACCCCAGCTGTGTCAAGTTGACACAAAACTAGCCAGTACAATTGACCCCTAGTCAACTTGATACACAAACACATCACTAGTAAGCCTCAACCCTTACATTCTTATTCATCCCCAAGATCTAAATAACTTTAAAAGTCCCACAGTCTTTACATATTCTTAAAATTTCAATCTCTTTAAAATATCCATCTCTTTTAAAATCCAAGGTCTTTTTACAATTAAAAGTCTCTTAACTGTGGGCTCCACTAAAACAGTTTCTTCCTTCAAGAGGGAAAATATCAGGGCACAGTCACAATCAAAAGCAAAAGTCAATCTCCAACCGTCCAATGTCTGGGATCCAACTCACGATCTTCTGGGCTCCTCCAAGGGCTTGGGTCACTTCTCCAGCCATGCCCTTTGTAGCACACACGTCATCCTCTAGGCTCCAGATGCCTGTACTGAAGGACTGAAGGGGTCATGCAGTGTTTTGGAGATGCCAGTACCATGAGATGACCACCAAGAGCAGCAGCAGCAGTGGAGTACACATATTCACCAGGTTTCTGCTTGAATGAATTAGCAAACTCATTAAGCTCCTTAGTAGTGTAGCGAATTTCCTCATGGACTATACTTTCTACCTCCCCTCTAGGAGCCTGTTTTGCTTTGAGTCTGGTTACAGGTCTAGAAGAAACTATTGGTGGGCCGTGAGCAGACTCTGCAAAATTAATTTCCTCATGTGGGGAAGGCATTATTTCAAGAGGTGGGGCTGAGGGTACTACTTCCTCAGGTGGGGCAAACCCTTGAGAATCTGAGGATTCAAAATTCTCAGCTTCAACATGGTCTTCCCACACATCCCCGTCCCATGCTGTAGGATCCCATTCTTTGCCAATTAGAGCCCTTACTTTACCTGTCGACACACTCTGAGGCTGAGACTTGAATTTTCTCTGTAGTTCAGCCAACCTTACAATGAGAGTTTCTGTTTGATTTTCTGCAACTTGAGCTCTATTGCTACAAGAGAGAAGATTCTCCTCAAGGACACACTTAGCAACTTTTAGATCGTTTACTTGTGTCTGGAGCCTTTCGATTTTATCACACAACTCCTTCCTTTCATTCATCATTTTTTCCACAGATATTGGGGAAGGCATGACAGCAGAAGCAGGACACAGTCAGCATGTGTCTATAGTCAGGATGCAGAGAGAGAAATGCTCTATCAGCTTGTTCTCTTATTATTCAGTCCAGGTCCCTTTTTGCTTCAAATGTGGGCAAAATACCTGAAAAATCTAATCCAGAGGAAAGTAACAAACAAGCCAAACTGAGGAAGTGAGTGGGGTCTGGGATCCAAATGTGACAGAGAGGACAATGGTAGTGCAAAATCTCTTTAGCTGCCACTCACTGGAGGGTCTCAGAAGGGTGAGACCGTCTTCTCAGCCCACATAACACACATGAAAAGGGAGGGGAGAAAGGGAATGTCTACCTTGAAGACATGCCCAACGTGGACATTTGTTTAGTGGAGACTCGGCCACCGCATGAGTCAATGGAAAGACAAGTGTCCGTCATCAGTGGCTTAGTTGGCACAGGCTCTCCTTCCTACACAAATAATTGGAAGTCTGCCATTTTGAAAGACCTAGACATAAGCCTCTATAATACCTCATTTCTTTCTTTTCTTTTCTTTTCTTTTCTTTTCTTCTCTTTTCTTTTCTTTTCCCTCTTATTTTCTTTATACATTTAACAGAGTTTTTACTGTATTGGACTTTTAGGATGTGTTTATTCTTCCTCACACGCTTGTCTAATGTTACTTATGACTGTCTCTGTTTGGTAACCTTGTTTTATTTGTTGTCTTTGTTGTTGTTGTTTTAGTCTTTTCTCCATTTTTCTACTACAATTCCAGCACTCCCATCTCTACCACACTCAGCACTTAGTCCTCCCTTGACTTTGTCTTCTCGGCTCTTATTTTTAATGTACCTGCACTTATTATTATTATTATTACATATATGCATTCACTTTTTAAAAACTGTTTTTCTTTTATATTGGGAAACCTATTTTGCTTTTCTGTTTTCCCTTTATTTCTCCATTTCTTCTAATCTTTTGCTCCTTCCTCTTCCCCTCCCTGCATCTTTCTTCATTTCCCTTCTTGCTCCATTTGTCTACCTAACCTTGCTTCTCTCCTTCTCCACTCCCCTTCCTGTCCTCTTCATTTATCTCATTTGGTTACTGTTTCCACACTTACCCTATATGTGTAACAGAACACAAGATAAAAGCAAATTAAGGAAAGAAGAATTTGTTGACTTAAGAGTCCTGGGCCACCATATTGGGGAAGGCATGACAGCAGAAGCAGGACACAGTCAGCATGTGTCTATAGTCAGGATGCAGAGAGAGAAATGCTCTATCAGCTTGTTCTCTTATTATTCAGTCCAGGTCCCTTTTTGCTTCAAATGTGGGCAAAATACCTGAAAAATCTAATCCAGAGGAAAGTAACAAACAAGCCAAACTGAGGAAGTGAGTGGGGTCTGGGATCCAAATGTGACAGAGAGGACAATGGTAGTGCAAAATCTCTTTAGCTGCCACTCACTGGTGAGAGGAAGGCAATGTGCTATTTGTCTATTTGTGGAAACTACTAGAAAAGGCTAGGAATGGGAACAGGGCTATCTCCGCAGAATGTTGTGAGTGATGGAGAAGAGTGTGATGATTATGCTAATATATATATATATATATATATATATATATATATATATATATATGGGGATAAAGAGACACAGAGATCAAGAGATGTGTCTACTACCAAGAAACTTGTACTCTGTGTAATTTTTTAAGTGCATCAATTAAATAAACAAAGCAGTGTTTAGTTGGGACAGCAGCAAGAAACCTGTAAGCAAAAATTCAAACCCAAGGCATTGGGACTCTGACAGATGCAGGGCTCCAACCATTGGCAGCAGAATCTGAGTCCCTGAGTGATTGAGATGGTCCATGGTCAAGACAAAATATTTTCAGACTACCAGATTCTTTGAACCTCCATGAAACTACACCTCCAACTCAGTGACAGAGCCAAATGCTGTGGATTGATTGTAGCCAAGGACCACAAAAATGAGAATCATTCAGTGAGATAAATAACAAAACTTTAAAAGCAGAATATCAGGTTTTTGAAAGGATGGAGACATAACATCGGTCTCAGAGAATAGGAGTCACATGGATGTTAAAACTGTCTTTGATCGGACATGAAGTATTTAGGGTGGAGGAAGAAACTCAGACTGTGGAGCTGACAAAATTGCGGTCTGAAGTCCAGATATAACCTGCTTGCCACAGGGCTGTGGCTGATTGAACTCCAGGCCCAAGTCCTTACTTTTCCCTAAACTGTTCATTCTGTTGTGTTTTCGAAATTATCCCTCTTGCAGTATATAGACACAGTGGCCACCCCCAACCTTTGAATTTTGGTTCAATGTAAAGCCATACTTTGGCCAGCAGAGTGTAGAAAGCAAGAAAAGCTTGAAGAATCTTCCTGAAGAGGTCTCAAGAGTTCTTCCTTGTCCTCTTGACCTTTGCCATCTGCACAAAGAGAATATATTCTGAGTGTGGTGAAGAGCCTTGCTATATCTTTCTAGTATAGTCAAAAGGAGTGTGCTTGACCAGTCCTAAATGTCCTGTTGCTTATAAGTCCTGTCTCATAAGATATGCACTCACTTGAGATGCATCCATCCTCACATCTCTCCCCACAGTGTTACACTGACTGCCTACCCTGCCTTCCTACCTCTGAACTGTCTTACTTGGCTCTTCTACCTGTGAGGATCATGCAGAACTATGGATACTGAAGCATTTAGCTGTGATAGACACTTGGCCCATGTGGTCACTTGAGTTAAATGGAAATAAATTTAGATGCATTTAATAAACTTAATTAAAATGTTTAACACAACAAATTTAAATTTAAACACTTAAAATTCAGTGTTCCAATCATAGCATTTGTATTTCAAGTGCCATAAGTGTTTGGTAAATATGATATCAGGCAATGTACAGCACATTCTTACTGCACACCAGTTTTATTGGACCATGTAAATTCAGATGTGTGAGTTCCCTCTTCCAGTCTGCAGTGTTTTACTTTTTATCCGAAGATTCATAAACACTCTGAGAGCAACCCGGCGTTAAACTCCACTGCAACAACAATGCAGACCCTGTTACAGTGTATGCTCCTCCCACCATTTCCTTCTTTACTTGTTGGGGTCCCCAGAGTCCCTCCCTAAAGCTTGGCTGCAGCTATAACCTTCTTCCCTGCCAGATGCATTCCAGTTCAATTATTATCCTTCTACAGGAAATTTCTAGAATTCCACGAAAATCAGTCAATAAACAGAGTAATAGAGGGAAGTGCTATCATCCACTTCATCCAGCTACAAGACTGCACAGAGGTGGGAATCCAAATGGAAGCAGATCTTCCCAGCTCTCAGTTTAGTAATGAATGCATATGCACCATGTCCAGTGCAGGGCTCCCATACAGAGCAGACATGCTGGCTTTTCTTCTAGTTCTACGCCTTATGTTTGAATGGGCTCTGTTTTTCTGATGCCAGAGATGGGCTTGTTCTATTATGGTTTCCAATTAATTCCCACCCACACAGCTCATGAGTGATTGGAAATGATCTATCAAGGCTCTTGCCAAAGGTCCATAATTATCTCTCCTTAAACACCCCAAGGCCATATCTTTCTGCCCCTGAGGGTGTAGAAAAGAGATGAATTTCTGATTCAATAATCCCATCACACAGTTGTAGAGATGGCTCAGAGGTTAAGAGAATTCCCACTGAAAATGGACAGACTTCAAAACATATCAAGTGGCTCCACTCCTTCCTATGGCTCACCAATAGCTATTTGTAGGGATATACTATAATTATGGGGAAAATGATATTTCATCAATGTCTGTTTTGATTTTTCTACTTTATTCTCACGGGGAATATTCATAATCCCAAGAAGAAAAACAAAACAAAACAGAAGGAAGCTTCACATTGGGAGCCTAGGTTAGTCCTGAAGGAAGAACAGCTAACCAAGAACAAAGCTGCAGGACGGTTTCTGTTGTGTTTTTTCCAAGCTCTTTGGAATTTTTGGTCTTGGACAGACAGGGAGCAGCACATCACATTTCTCCCAAGTTTCCAACCCCAAAATATTTTCTTAATTTTGACTCTTTGAAGAAGAAATGCTACATTTGCTCTGTGAATTTTTGACTGTTGAACGTGATGCTAGCTTCTGTTTCTTGTCCCTCAAAAGAAGTGGGGGCCAATGGAAAATGCTGAGACACTACATATTTCAGCTCATCTACAGAGATTTTCAAAGCATACCACAAGGAAAATTATCCTGGAGAAAGAGCTTGTCTTTGCTACCTATTGTTTAATAGCTAAACTGAAACTGTCTATATATATATTGAAGTAAGCGAATTCTCTCTCGATCCTCCCAAGCAAGTGTCTAGATCCTAAATACCTTCAGTTGCTCCCCCTTATAGAGGCTGGTAGCATATATTTGCATTTCCTGTCCTCTACTGAGTCTAATCACCAGACCAAGCTCCTCTGAGTAAGGCTTTCAAAGGCCAACCCATCTCTCAAGGCTTTGTCTTAAACTTCCCACAATCATTCAAACTCATTTCCTTCTCTTTTCCTTCTTTCGATTATGCATTTCTCCTTTTTATGTTGTGCTTCATGCTGTGTTTCTTTTCAATCCTTCTGTCTTTTCTCTCATTTCCTTCTGCCAGTCATATACCCAACATCTCAGAATATTACTTGGTCTTTCCCATCTCGAAGTATTGCTTTAAAAAAAATAGCAAAAATAAAAATCTGCCCGGAGGCTCAAATTCTCAAATTTCCCTTTCTTAGATGGCCAACGTCCAAACTGTCAACATGGTCTGCTGAATTCGTTTCAAAACTATTGCCAGAATCTGTGTATGTCTGGGTCCTGTGCTGACCACCAAGCTCCAAATCAGCCTCACCTGTGCCAGGGCATGGGTGATTGAGATTTCTGTCTCCCCTTTTGTTCATCTGCAAACTGTGCTTCCAAGGTTAATTGGGATGGTCTTCTTAAACATGGTTAGTATCTTTCACGTCCCTGCAAAAGCCCCTGAAACTTACAAATGAAGCTGTACCATGGTCCTGCCTGGTTACCATGGTCTTGCTTCATCTTCACTGTGCCAATTCCAACTACACCCTCTAGGCTCTTTTCCTTTCATTCTCCACTGACTGTGCTCTGGCCTTCCCCTCCATTTTGAAATTTTCAGCTCTCTTCTTGCCTTAGGACATTTCCATTAGCAATTGTCTGGCGGAATCAGCTACTCCCCACATTTCAGATTTCAAACCAATCATTCTTGACCTTCAATAAGGAGTGGCATTCCAGAGATAATTTTGTAGACCACTCATTCAAATACAACTTCCCAGCCATTCTGGACTGCATCCACCAGCATACACGTTTATAGTATTCATCGCTAGCTAATCTTTGCCCTCTCTCTCTAAGCTGATTGTTCACTTTACCCCATTAGACAATCAGCCCTACTTTTGACAGCAAAAAATGTGTCTGTACTCTTACTTTGGTTTCTGCTGCTACAATGAACACCTAGACCAAAGGCAAGTTAGAGAGAAAATATCTTCTTTCATTTTTCCGCTCACTGTCCATAATTGAAGAAAGCTCAAGCAGGAACTGAAGGCAGAAGCCTGGTGGCAAGAAATGCAGCAGAGAGAATGTGGGAGAGTGATGGTTTCTAGAATTCGCCCTCTGCCTTGCTCATCTGCCATTTTTATACAACTCAGGCCCACAATCTAAGATATGGTACCACCCACAGTGCACTGGGCCCTCTCACATCAGTGAACAGTCAAGAGAATGCAAAGGCATTTTCACAGGCCAAGCTGATGAAGGCAATTCCCCCAAAGTTACCCTTTAGATTTGTACCAGCTTGACAAAAACTAACAAGCACATTTATGTGGTTCACAGCAATAGCTATAAGACTGAGAATTGTGGGCTGGATATGATGATACATGCCCTTAATCATGCCCTCAGAAGGCAGAGGCAAATAGATCTCTATGAGTTTATCAGGAGCCTGGTTTACATAATGAATTCTAAGCCAAGTTAAGAGACAATAAGACCCTGTCTTAAAAGCAAAAAGCAAAAATACAAACAAACAAACAAAAGCAACAACAACAAAACCACAAAACAAAAAACAAACAAACAAAAACCTAGCAATTAAAAACCACCCTTGAAACTGTTATTAGCACACAGTAGGTGGTAAAAGATATTTTTAATGAGTAAATTAGTAATCCAACCAACTTCAGTCTCTTCTCATCTGGAGTGGGCTGAAGTGGGAGGACAGAAGTGTTGTCTTTGGGGTGACAAGCTTCATCTCAAACCTGAAAGATGAAGTCACTCTGTAGGTCAGAAAGTTAACATCAATTTAGGACTTAACTCTGAGTGACACAAGCCTTAATCCCTTAAACATGTTATATCATCTGATCTTTATAACACCCCTTTGAGTCACTAGTATTTGTGCTTTATAAATCAAACTGAAATTACTATGGAAATTAGTTAGGAGGTTCCTAAAGTAACTAAAAATAGAACCCTGTAATCCAAATGGACCACTCCTGGCTTTATCACCAAAAGCAATCAACATTAGCATAGAATAACAGAGTTACCTGCACGCTCATGTTTATCATAGAACTATCTACAAAGGCCAAATCATGGAATTGACCTAGAAGCCCATCAGTGGATAAATAAAGAAAATGTGCTAAATATGCACAAAAGCAGGTTGTCGGCCATGAAAAAGGATGGAATTAGAGACTATTGTGAGACGTGAAATAAACCAGATTCAGATAGACAAATATGATGAAATTATTTCCTCATATGCAAAGTCTAGATAAATAGTTTTTAAAGACATGAAAGTAGACTGGGAATTATTTGGGAAGGGAAAGGGAGTGGGGACAGGAAAACATAGCGGAAAGGTGAATGTGATCAAGTTACATTAACAACTTGATGACTGATTTTAAAAGTTTAAAATAAAAAATAAAGCCAAGGATCACTATAGTAAGGGATTTTCATATAATTATACATGATTCCAATCTACAAAAAGCTATTGACAGATCCTCCTGGCATATGTTTTACCCCGTCTGACATAAAAAATTAAAAAAGGAGGTTCATGTATCTATAACTCACTATGTGCCTTTTCAATGTTTGAGTGAACCTGAAAACCACTTCTGATAGCATGGCTATCCTTTGGTCAAGAACTTACAACCATTATTCTTTTAACCCTAAAACAAATCCCTATTGTAATATATATATATATATATATATATATATATATATATATATATATATATATATATATATGCCATTTAAAAAAAACCTCAATCTTAGAGCAAGAATTCTCAAATTATGACAGGTATCAAAATCATCTTTTTTCAATTCTGAATTGCTGGGCCTCAGTCTTAGAATTTCTGATCAAATAGGTTTGAGCTGAGAATCACAAATTGGAGGCAGTCCACAGCTGGAAAGTTAATGACTTAGAAGGAGTGTGTGGTGTTTCTAATACCTCAGCCATTGTGTGTATGAAACATATAGCATTTTTGAAACTAAAATTCTTATGTTTATATTCCTGCTTTTAATGACAGAATAAGGATTCTTGCCTGGATAGAAATAGCTATGTTAGACCTGGTTCCTACCAGATTACAAGATCCATTTGTTATTGTCTCTTTCCAATTTCATATTCAGTGATGTTATCCAGGTAGCCTGAGATCAGCTACAGTAACAGATTTTTAAGGCATTTTTATTAGATATTTTCTTCATTTATATTTCAAATGCTATCCCCAAAGCCCCCTATACCCTCCTCCCACCCTGTTCCCCAACCCACCCACTCCCACTTCCTGGCTCTGGCATTCCTTGTACTGGGTCATATGACCTTCGCAATACCAAGGGCCTCTCTTCCCATTGATGGCCGACTAGGAATTGACAGGTTTTAGGGTTATTTTTCCAGAAACTAGTTACTATGCCCTTACCAAAGAGTCATCAGTCGCAATCACACCTACATATATATGCACTTTCCATCTCTCAAAAGAAAGTCATCCATGAACCATATAGATAACAGTGGCAAGAAGGAAATCCACTGATACAGATATACAGATATTTATGTCCAGATTTTCAAATAAATCTACTTCTCTCCTGCTTACCTATCCTGTTATGGAAAGTGGTCCTTTTCTTGGGGAAAGCATGTTGATTACAAGCCATCTTCACTGTGAATACTTGAGATTTGAAAATTGTATGAAGTGATCTTGTTCATCCCATGCCCTCAAGCATATCTTGAACAAATAACTTTGACAGACCCTAAATTAGACAAAGCAGGTACCATTGAAAAGACACATACTAGGTTCTGTCCTTGGGAAGGAATTAGTCATTGAGATGGATTTAGTGAAACATAATCAACATTTTTAGATAGATAAAATCTGAAAGAACTCCGTGGTAGTGTGGATGAGATGTGCCATATAGTTGTGGCTATTTGAATACTTGATTCCCCAGTTGTTAGTGCTGTTTTGAGAAACTTAGAAGCTATTGCTTGTTGGAGAAATGTGGGGAGCCGCCCTCACATTCGCCGTTGCAAGATGGCGCTGACATCCTGTGTTCTAAGTGGTAAACAAATAATCTGCGCATGTGCCAAGGGTAGTTTTCCACCCCATGTGCTCTGCCTTCCCCGTGACGACAACTCGGCCGATGGGCTGCAGCCAATCAAGGAGTAATACGTCCTAGGCGGAGAATAATTCTCCTTAAAGGGGACGGGGTTTCGCCATTCTCTCTCTTGCTTTTGCTCTTGCACTCTTGCTCTTTTGCGCTCTGGCTCCTAAAGATGTAAGCGATAGAGCTCTTGCTCTGGCTCTTGCTTCTTGCTCCTGAAGATGTAAGCAATAAAGCTCTTGCGCTCTTGCGCTCTTGCTCTGGCTCTTGCTCTCTTGCACTCTTGCGCTCTTGCGCTCTGGCTCCTAAAGATGTAAGCAATAGAGCTCTTGCTCTCTTGCTCTCTGGCTCCTGAAGATGTAAGCAATAAAGCTTTGCCGCAGAAGATTCCGGTTTGTTGCGTTCTTCCTGGCCGGTCGAGAACGCGTGTAAGAGAGAAAGTTGTTGCTGGAGGCTAGCTTTGGAAGTTTAGAGACGCACACCAGTTTGAGTTTTCTCTCTGTGTCTTCTATTTACCCTTTGGGATATGAGCCTTCAGCTCTTAGCTTCCAATGGCAGCCACCACGTCCACCTCCCGCTACCATACTATACCCATCATTACAGATTCGACTCCTCTGGAAACATAATCCCAGAATAAACCTTTCCTTTTATAAGTAGACTTGGTCATGGTGTTTTATCATAGTATAAAGTAACTAATAAAAGCCTTCATCTTGGAATTTTTATTAAAGTTATATTTTTTTTACTGGGCAAGACATAAAATTCTAAAGGTGCAGAAGGATACAGAAATATAAAACTTCCTCCCATCTTGTTCTGCCAAACACCTAGTTCCTTCCACCATCACTATTGTATGTGTATTTCTGTAGGATAAACTCCCTAACTGTAGATTTCTGGGTCAAAACACATTATTACCAATTTATATAGCCATCAATATTATAAAGCAATTCCAATTTCTTCTCATCTTAACAAAATATATATCTAATACCTAGACATTTGCCAATCTGGAGATTGAAAACTTGCATATTACAGTTCTAGTGCATTTATTATTAAGAGTGAACTTATTTCTCATTTTGCTATAAATGAATGATTCATTTATATCTGCTTTCTTGTAAACTGTGCAACTATATCCCTTGTTCATTTTTCTGTTTTTTTTCATATTCTTACTTACATGTAGATATATACTACATATGTGAAAATTTCTGTTTATTTGATATTAATTTCAATTTTTCACAAGTTACTATTGCACACTGAGAAGCTGGTTAACCACAAGAGGACTCTTCTTTGCACCCGTTATATTTAAACACCCTTTATATTTTAATATACTTGAAACCAGTAAGGGCTTGAGTCTAGGAGCCACATGTTATTAAATGCACACATCACCACTGAAAACCATAGACCTCTAAAACTGTAGCAAAGGCCACAGTTCTAACCACTTAACGTTAACAAACAGATCTCAGCCCTGAGCCAACAGGGAAGATAATCTCAAAATGCCAGAAGTGCTGGAAAGGGCCCAGCTTGAGATGCAGTTTCAGAAAGTAAGTGTCAGGGTGGTTTGAAAATGTGGTTGTGAAGGCTTCTTACTTTTTTGTTTTCAAAATTTTTATATCGGCCTATAGAGGCTTTCCCACCCTAGCTAGGGACTTCCTGGGTCCTTAAGATACCTATCTCCATCCAGAGCAATTTCCATATGGAAAGAATACAGCATGAATTGCCTCTGCCTATGAACACGGGTGTCTGGGCTTATTTTTCACACCACCTTTCATTTGTGATTAAACAAATATGTCTCTTCCAAATAGACAACGTCCAGTTTTAGCAGAAGCTTGCTCACCACAAGCCAGCAGCTAACTTGGGAGCTAGCTTGGCTTCCCTCACTCCAATTTAGTACCTGCTGAAGCACTGTCTTGATGGGAAAGAGAGGCAGCTCTTGTTTATTTCCAGCAATCAAGTCTTGCAACAACTTCTGGCAAACAAAACACCACATACAGGTTCCAAACCCCAATGAGACTCAGCAGAGGAAGAAAAACAAAAACAAAAACAAAACCACCCCACCACCACCACCACCACTACCAAGCCAAGAACATGTAGAAGATAAAGCACCAATGTCCTGGGGGCTCATCTCGGCAGCTCAACATGAAACCTATACTTCAAGGGGCTCAGAAATGGAACTTCCAGTCCCTTTGAAAAGTAATAGTCATGAGTAATAGTCAACTTCTGGAAAATCCAGTTACCAAGCCCTACAGAACTATGTAGAACACCTAGACATTTACTGAATGGATGACCAGTCTTCTGACACAAATCAGTAACCCCACCAGTGAAAATGGAAATGAATGCTAGGTTAAGAATGTGTTGAACAAAAATCCAAAGACGTTTAATTTGTTTACACTATTTATTTATTTATTTATTTATTTACCTACCTGTATGTAGGGTGGGTGTAAGAACCCTGTAAGTACATGGAGGTCAAGGAATAATCCACAGGAGTTCATTCCATCCTTTTACCATGTGGGTCCCAGGGATTGAACTCGGCTCATCATGGTTGGTGGCTCCAAAATATGATTTAAGAAGAGCCTGGGCCCAGGTATGGTGGTCTACCCTGAAATACCAACATTCAAGATATTGAGGCTGACAGACCATGAGTTTAAGTATGCTGTGTTGTAAAATCCTGTCTTCAAAAAATATAATAAAAATAAAATAAAATAAAAAAAGAGAAGCATTTCACACTTCATAAAAATACAAGCTAATTCTCAGTTGCACATGATTCCTCCATGATTCTTCTCATAAGATAACACAGAGTTCAAAAGCAAGCCTGACCACAAAGACATCACAAATGTCCCATGTGTATACGTGTATACTTCTACCCTGTACCTGGAGGTATAGGCCCTAGAGCTACCTATTCAGAAATCCTACTACAACTAGTTTATAGCTTTCTTGGGTTGTTCTCTCTCTCTCTCTCTCTCTCTCTCTCTCTCTCTCTCTTCTTCTCTCTCTCTCTCCTCTCTCTCTCTCTCTCTCTCTCTCTCCCTCCCTCTCTCTCCCTCTCTCTCTCTCCCTCTCTCTCTCTCTGCCTTCCCTCCCTTCCCAAGTTCTGAACTTAGTTAATAGTTCACTTTGCATAAGATTTAACTACTGTCTGTGGGAATCTTGAGATCACAGCCATATATTAAGCTGCTTGAGCAAAGGAATACCAGGTTTTTCATGGTGTTCCCTCTGCTTCAAATGTCTGCTTTCTTCACCTTCACCTTTATCTTCATCTTTCAGACACCAGCTACAGTGTTTCCTAACACCCTGTGTTACCACATCCACTAGCTCTCTCTCTATCAAGGAGTGATTGCTGACAAATTCCACATGAAAAACATCAAGCTCAGTGGCTTCCAACACAAGTCCATGGGTGTTCCCAGCTGACCTGTTAAGTATCCATGGTCAGCTGGGTGAACAGTCGCTGGCATAGAATGATCCTCACTGGAGTGACTCAGCTCTGGCCCATGGACATGTAGTCTCGCATCTTCCAGCAGGCTAGACTGAACTTGCTCAAAGCAGCTGAGTAAGGTTCTGGGAGAAATACAAGGGACTGAGGAGAGATGAGCAGAGGCTCTGGAAATGTTCACTAGTGCTGTTTTGGATGTGGTTTGTCCCACCAAAGACTTAGGTACTAAAATCATGCTCTCCAAAGAAACTATGCTGAAGAATAGCCCGCCTTTAAGAGATGGACCCTAGTAAGAGCTAATTGAGTCACACATATGTCACCCTCAGAAGAGATTAATAGCTATATTTTCAGAATGGGCTAGGTCTCCTGGGGCTGAGTTAGTTACCACTAGAGTGTGTTTTTACCAACCAAGTTTATCCCATGTGTTTGACTCCTTTCAGATAAACTACACAAGTCCTTTTTTTTTTTTTTTTTTTTGCATATATTCCTATCCAACAGAGCCTGCCAGGATACATGTAGCTAGCAGGCGCCCAGTCTTGAATATTTTGTTATAGCCACACAAAATGTACCAAAAGATGGAACAAGATTGATTGCCTTAGCCACTTTCTATTGTCAAATCTAACCACAAAATCAGGTAATATTACAGAACGAGGAAATGCACTTCTAATGATGGGAGGTCTATCCAGCCATAGAGTAAATGGGCATAATACAGATGCAGTATGAAAAGCTTGCCTTGGTTCCAGGATTCCATCATCTCCCTCAACTGACTTTCTGCTCGTGGATAGGTATAATGTTCTGTTTATTATTACATAGCAATTTCTAGGAAATGGCTGGCCCAGATCCGTCTCATTTGGAGACAAATACATACATTTTATTCAGATACATAAATTAACAAATAATGTGAAAGGAAGGAATATGTCCATAAATTTTCACCTATATGCCATGATTGGGTTCAGTCATCCTCGTTCACCTGGTTACTTCCAGAGGCCATCTCTGTAGTATATTATTGGCATTGTCTGCTTTGAAATCTGGTTCTTGGCATGTCAAATACAACTCTAAGTGGTTCATGTGAACTAGTTAATAAACTACTACATAAGCACTGTTTGGTAGGCATGATTATGTCCTGGTTCATGATGTAAAAACTAAAGCATGCAGAGTTTAAAGTAACTCCTACAGTGTCACAGCTCCAAACAGCAGAGGTGAGATTTGAACCCCTCATTCTAACACCAAAGTTAAATATCTCAATCACTAAACTATACTGAAGCAAACTATACACTACATTGAAGGCCTCTGGTTTTTTTCATCCTACTCTAGCCTGGCTTCTACAGAAGTTTTTCTCCATGAAATTTGTCTGATATGGTGACCACTCACCTTGTGAGGTTATTTCACTTTATTAAATAACATGAAAGTAAGTAAAATGAAAGATTTTATTCTCTATCCCTGTGAGGGTTTGTATATGCTTGGCCCAGGGAGTGGCACTATTAGAAGGTGTGGTCTTCAGAGTCATAACCATGACGACAGTCTTTGCTGATGTTCCTGATGCCTCAAGAGTCTCTAGGCTTTCTTTGTAATGATGTTGCAAAGCTGTTTCCCATTTTGACTGATAATATCCTAGAGTATTCTCAGCAAATTCTATTCTACCCTCCAATTCCTAGCCATAAGTTCTTTCCACTCTATCTTGCAATTTGTGGAGGGAAAATTGATTTCTCAAATGCAAACATTTGATATAATTTTTCAGCAGGATAATCACTGATAGCAGTATCAGGCAAAGGTTAGCCAAGAGACTGTTCACACTAAACCCTTTCATTTTGTCACAGTTCGCAAAATGGAGGCACACAGAAATCAAAGGTTTCTGCCAGTGGAAAAGGCATTTAAATGAAAAAGTCAGACCCTCTGTAGAAGTATTGCAGTAGCTTTATTTCCGAAATTGGTTAATGGAAAGTCCTTTTATGGCGATATCAATTACAACATGGCTAAAAAGTCAATTATGTAGTAATTGTAGGATAAAATAATGGGTTTACTCTAGGTAAATTCAAAGTCATATTTGAAACATAGACTTCATTATTACAGCCTTGATGTATGAAATTAATTTTATGTATATAATGGTATTCATTAAATGCAAAGGTTTAGTGATAAATGTCTTGTACAAATGTAAAAAGTACAGCAGGAAAATAAAGACAATGTTGAATGTTCAAAAAAAAAAAAAAAAAAGAAGGTGTGGTCTTGTTGGAGTAGGTGTGTCACTGTAGGTATGTGCTTTAAGTCCTTTATCCTAGCTACCTGGAAGCCAGTATTCTGCTGGCAGGCTTCAGATGGAGGTGTAGAACTCTCAGCTCTACCTGCACCATGCCTGCCTGGATGCTGCCATGCTCTCACCTCAATGATAAGGGACTTAACCACTGAACATGTAAGCCAGCCCCAATTAAATGTTGTCTTGATAAGAATTGCCTTGGTGATGGTGTCTGTTCACAACAACAAAACACAAACTAAGACAATCACACTAGCTACAGTTCAGTCCTAAACAACAGAAAAAAAAAATTCTCATTGTTACAAAAACTCTACTGGACATCATAGCACTAGAACATGAAAACTCAGGCAGTTTCCCTGAGATGACAAGAAGGAAACTTGATCACAACCAAGTCAGGATCAAGATAGGATGTGCCGTGCACAATCTTTTACTATAGCTTTAGGAAATTAGTCATGAGTTCTGGAAGCCTTGAAAGCAGAATTAGCATGTAGAGACCACTGAGATATCACAGGCTTCCCCAATAAACACAATTTGGTCCCAATTTATATATCTACAACAAAACTCCTACATCCAAGTCTTAAGGGATCATTGTGGAAGAGGAGGCAGAAAGACCGTAAGCCAGAGAAACAGAGTTTACTGTGAGATTGTGTCTCCTAGAATTGTCAGAGAAGCTATACCCATGAAGTCTCATTCACATGGATGCTCAAACATGATCTAACCAAAAAGGATGGCAAAAGACATGCCGTTGTGGAAGGGGGAAAGATAATGGGGCCTCAATACTAGACAAACAACTACAGGTGATAAAGAAATACAGAGATTTAGAGAAATAGCCTTTCCCAGGGAAGAGGCCCTTAAGTGGTTATCCAATACCAAATGGTCAGCCCTGAAGTTATATACATACAAATATTATGTGGACAATACAGGTTGTATTTCTGAATTTAGGAGTGTGTGTGTATGTGTTTGTGTATGTGTGTGTGTGTGTGTGTGTGTGTGTGTGTGTGTGTGTGTGTGTGTAAAAGAAAAAGAGAGAGTACACTCACCTGTTGAACCACAATTAAAGAAAACAGACCATGAATTTGAGAGTGAAGTGGGTACATGAAAGGACTTAAAAGGAAAAAGGAGAAGAAAGAAATGATGTTTTATATTTTAACTACAAATTTTTTAAAGTATTTTTTAAATGCTGCTATTTTAAATAATAAAAAAAAACCTGTGCATCAAAACAAATCTATTTTTCTTTGACATGTGAAATTTTGACTTTGAAAGAGCTCCATACTCTGGCCCCACATTCTCAACTTTCCTGCATTAAACCCTTATATACCTGAGTGTTACAGGGCACAGAGAGCACAAGGAAGAAAAGCTCCTGGTGAAGAGCTACAGCAACAAAAGGATAAGATTTAAAAGCAACTCTTGCAGCATCTGGTCCTCAGACTACAGACCTGGACAAGGCTTCGGGCATCTCTGAATGCCACTTCAGATGAGTTGTAAAGAAGTCCCACACCGCTGAGAGAACGTTATCTGTGCTTTATAATTGTTGATGAGTTATCTCTTCATCTTTTCTTTTCATTTCTCTCTCTAAACCAGAAAGCTGCCTACATGGTACTAGAAGCAAATCTCATGGTACTAGAAGCCTGGTTGACTTCCTAAGTTTCTCTATTTGTAACTTCCCATCATTATTATGAGGACAAATAACACTAAGCCAGTGAATATCATTCTTCTTTATCTATGAGAATCCTAAATGTAACAAAGAAATGCTACTAAGAGCCTTTGGGATAAGTCTAGAAGAGGGTTGGCCCTTTTAAAGTCTAAAAAAAAAAATTCAATCATATTTTGAAAAATAAGAAACACTATAAAAGATTTAATATGGGTTGACTTTCAATGTCACCCCATTATTATAATGTCTGGTTTTTTTAAAAACACCCTATGTTTTATGGTCATAGAATAGGATAAATTTCCAAAGACTGAACCTCAACCCACAATGGATAGTTTAATAACAGTGAATAGTTTAATAATCTAATATATTCTTTTACTGTCAATCAGCCCTTTAACAGCCCAACCCTAGGAGAACATTTTGTCTTTCCTTTTCCTCTTCAGAGAATATAATTAGCCTCAAGTTCATATGTCAAGAATGCAAAACCTCTTTAGAAAAATGAATGGAGTCTATGGAAGAAGATTCACTACTAATTTTAGGCCCCTGCCCAGATGCACTTGAACAGATTTCAAAGGTCTTTGCGGTTAAATTCCCTACCTTTCCCACCAGGATGGTCATTTAATGCTTGCCATATTTTCACCTAATACTATAAGCCTTGTACAGCCAGACACATCTATAATCTCAGCTCTATCATAAAAGCTCGAGAGGAATATGATCAGTGGAGGAGATTAAGGGAGCTTTGCAAGCAGAGGAAGGCATGTTCCATGCTAATTGCTAATCTGTTTTAGCCAATATGGCACCAGGGACAAAGGGAGCAGCCTTATCTGACAAGAAGTGGATGGTGCTGCCTTTCTAAGGTACAATGTGTCTAAACGGAAAGCCACCTAACAACCCCAGGTGACTAATTTCTCTATAAATATATTATTGACATAATAGAGGCCTCCTTAATGGGATTATAACTACCCAGACAGCTGCTGTGCTAGTCAAGTAGAACATGGTTGACAAAAAAGATTTAAAGTAAAGAATAGAGGAAAACAGCAAACCCCCAGCCAGGCACACTTAAAGGGACCCATTGCCTCAAAATAATAGGATCACGTTGCAGATATGAAAGGAAAGGCCAAGGTGCTTAAAGCAATCGCTTTTTGCACGCTCGCTCTTCATCATGCCTCTCTCACCAATTGGCTGGGTACTGCTCAACAACAGCAACCAACAGAGATGCCAGAAGGCCTTGCAAAGGAGAGGCCACGCTATCCGGGTCACGTTCTTTAAAGGAACCATGTTTGCATTTAAAAGGTTCTGAGCTGGGTATGTTTTTAGTTGTACTGCTGGACTACATTTTTATAATTCATTCAAAGTACTTTGCAAATTTCCCTTAGACTAGGAATTTACTTAGATGCCTGCACTTTAGGGAGAATAGATAGATAGATGATAGATGATAGATAGATAGATAGATAGATAGATAGATAGATAGATAGATAGATATTAGAAAAAATTCTGTTTTTAAAATAATTTTCTCAGTTGGATCTCTCTTGGATTTAAAAACCAAGGTCATTAAGTAAAGTTTGTTTCTTTATTGCTTCCAATTAAGAACAAATTGTGAAAATAATATAACATTTACAGCCATAAGGCATATAGCGAGCATTGCCTTCTGATTTTACCACAGGAAGCCTGGTCTTACATTCTAGCAGGAAAACATCTTAAGTAAGATTCCCACACTGCAGACACTGAAAAGGAGAATCTTCTATGGGTGATTAGAGGGGAGGGATTGAATGAACATAGCTCAATGGCATGGCACCTCACTCGCATGCACAAGGTCCTTGGTTCCAGCCCTGCTTACTGAAGAATCAAATTGTTAGACTGGACATTCTCAGATAAACCCTATAGAGTAGAAACAGAGTTGAGAAGGAGCTTAAGGCAGATGAAGTTGCAGCATATAAGGGCCATCTCAGAGGCAGAGCACTGTTCCTGCCCAAGTGTGCCCCACTTCAGAAACAGCCAGTCCTCTCTCAGGTCTTGCACTGTTAGTGGAGGCAATAACAATAGCAAACCTGCCAATCTCGAGGGTGTTTTCTTACTGGTATAATCACGCTACACAGATTTGCTTGATCCAGTAACTCTTTTACAAGCCCAATTTGAGGACCTGGACTCTTTTCCGTACCATCTTCAAATACATAGAGAGAGAAGGTGGAAAACCTAGTAGAGAATGGACCTGGGAGTTTAAAGGCCTGGGAATAATGAGTGTTACTTCTATCCACATTCCCTTAGCCAAAAATCAATAAACGGCCATATTTAAATGTAAGAAAGCCAGGAAATGTTAATCAATTATGTAAACACCCCTGGAACATTGACAGTCCCTCCACAGCACCTCTCTGACTATATTTATAGAATATTGGAAGAATAACACACCCGTAGGATAGACCTCCACAGGCTCTCAGCATGCCTAAAAGACTGTGTAGAGAGGAATCCATTGTCTGTGGGTATCATTGTTGACCTAGGGGTGAAGGAGAAAGTGAAAGAAGAGGAAGAGAAGAGGATGGATCTATAGGAACTGTATGGAACTGGTTTTCTAATTTCCACTTCATTTCAGTTTCCTCACCTATTTTGCAGGGAAAATCCCATTGACATCTACTGCATACATCATGTTGAAATGTTCTGGAGAGGGCAAGTAAGGAAACAATGAGCTTAACTTCATCTAAACTCAAATTTTAAGAGCTTTGGTCAAAGTTTCAACTAGCTAGTGACATAAGTAAGCCTCCACATAGCTCAGGTCTTTTCCAACCCAGAGATGGGACCCTACATACTACTGAAATTTCTCTCCCAGAAAACTTAGAAGGCCATGGAAGAGGATAAATCATTACCTGGATGCAAGAGAGATCATTGTTTTTAGAAGGATATTTGGGGTTCTACTAAGGAAAATTCTCTAATCAGTCTACAAAAGTCTAGTGTTAGCATGTCACAACCAGCTCTCAGCACACTGTAAAAAAGAAAGAAAGAAGGAAAGAAAGAAAGAAAGAAAGAAAGAAAGAAAGAAAGAAAGAGAAAGAAAGAAAGAAAGAGATAGAAAGAAAGGAGGAAGGAAGGAAGGGAGGAAGGAAGGAAGGGAGGGAGGGAGGGATGGAGGGAGGGAGGGAGGGAAAGAAGGAAGGAAGGAAGGAAGGAAGGAAGGAAGGAAGAAAGAAAGAAAGAAAGAAAGAAAGAAAGAAAGAAAGAAAGAAAGAGAGAGAGAGAGAGATAGAAAGAAAGGAGGAAGGAAGGAAGGAAGGAAGGAAGGAAGGAAGGAAGGAAGGAAGGAAGGAAGGAAGGAAGGGGAGAAAGAAGGAAGGAAGGAAGGAAGGAAGGAAGGAAGAAAGAAAGAAAGAAAGAGAGAGAGAGAGAGAGAGAGAAAGAAAGAGAGAGAGAGAGAGAGAGAAAACACCAGCTTATTTATTTACTGGAGAATGCTGGTTTTCCATTAGGAAGACAAGTCTCTACCAAAGTGATTGTTTGCAAGCTGGAGTAAGCAAGAGACAAGTATTCAGATCACCAAAGAGTAAGATAAAATAAGAATATTGCCTAGACACTGGCATTAGTCCATCAGTGGTATCCACTCTAGCTGTATACATTAGCACTGCATGGGGAACTCTTTACAATGTTAGTGCCTGAGTCTCATCTCAAATGAAATAAATCAGAATTTATTGAGTCTTTCTATGATTTTTTTTAGCTGTCATATAATTACCAAATACACCCTTCAATGATCAGGTTGGGATAATTGACACAAGGCTCACCTCAAACATCTATCACTTTTGTGTTGAGAACATTCAAAAGCATCTCTACTAGTTATTTTGAAATATATAATTAGTTACTTTCAACCACAATTATCATATAGTACACTGAACATTAGAATCCATTTCTTTTAAGCAGGTACACAATAACCTTTATTCCTCCACCTCTGATAACCACTATTACTGTCTTCTGAAGCTAATGTTTTAATTTTCCCTTTCAGGTATACATGCATACATGCTTCTGTGAATGATTTATTCCTTCCATATAATGTCTTCTAGGCCCATCCTATATATATATCACAATCTAATCTTTGGAATCCCAGATAAGATAGCAGTCAAAGTGGGTGGACCTCCTTACCACCCAGAGGAACAGTGAGGTTTTGCAAAGGAATATGGACCTAGTGAGGCAAATAAGGGTATACAAATAGCTGGGTTGCAATGAGAAAGGAACAGACTCATGGAATGGCCCACAGAAGTTTCTCTGCTTCTATGCCCTTTCTCCTGCCATGTCACACATATTGGAGTTGTTCCTAGGACGACCTCCCAGTCCCATGTCTATTTGAGAAGCATCTTGCATGAATTACTTCTGAGCTGCTATCATCAGCTTTAATAAATGCCTTCATAGAATACTGATTTTTAAAAATGTTGTTGATGATGGTGTGCAGGAGATAAGCTCAGAAAATGGACTAAGAATTAATATCTGAGCACGTTAGTTATCTGTGTAGCACAGGGCTATACATAGAGCCTGTATGTGCTACCTCACTCAGCCACCACTACAACAGTAGAAAAGACATTAAGATCTGTTTTACATAGGCAAAACTAAAGTTGAAAACAATTTATTCAAATCATTCAATTGATCTCAGGAGAACTTGGTTTTGGACATAGACTGTCCACTTTCAAACTCCTGGCTATAGGGTTTTCTTTCTTTCTTTCTTTCTTTCTTTCTTTCTTTCTTTCTTTCTTTCTTTTACCACAACCACCCTTCAGAGTAGGAACCTTGTAAAGAAGAGAGATGAAAAACACTGGATATTTGGATTATAAAACTAAAGATAAATAGATTCTAATACCAGAAAACCAAAGTTAACATTAGGTGTTTTTCTGTGTTTGTTTGTTTGTTTCTGTAATGTAAAGTGTCTTAGTCAGGGTTTCTATTCCTGCACAAACATCATGACCAAGAAGCAAGTTGGGGAGGAAAGGGTTTATTCAGCTTACATTTCTACATTGCTGTTCATCACTAAAGGAACAGTCCTGTCCTTGAACTCTGTCATGTGATCAGCTTCAGACAATGAACTGTCAGCAAAGGTGATGCAAACAAGGGCTTGAGCCAGGCTTGAGTATTTCCATTTCCTGTCTTGTTCCTATGTTTCATGCATAAGCATGCTTTGGCAGAGTTTGCTCAAGGAAGAGGTATGTAGAGTAATCCCTACTCATCCCAGTCAACATCTCAGATTTCTGAGGGCATCGAGCAAACTTGGCAAGTCACTCAGCCAAACTGAAGTTGATAGCAGCCCACTAGCAAACTCTCTGAAACCAGCTCAGATCAGTAGAACCACCCAATAAAAACAGAGGATTATAAGCAAAACTTTTTATTGTCACATACATGGCAAGTGTTGTGGCTATTTAGTATGTTGCATTCTTGCAGCACAATACTTGACGCATGAACAGAAATACATAGTGTGGGTATTCTGCAAATATTACTGTGAACCTAGAATTCCAACAGAAGGTATCTTATCCCCTTCCTTATCCCTGCCTTTACTTAACCTGCGTCTCTCCCATCTTATCAGTTTGAGAATCAAAATTTTTCTTCTATGCTTTCTATAAAGGCAGTAGTTGCTCAAAGCCATATCAACTTAAAGATATGTGTTCTGTATTCCAGGAGATTAAAGTGACCTAAATTTTCACGTAGATTCTTTCTACACAATAAAACTAGAAGTTTCACAGGAGTAGACACAGAGTAGACATTAATAAATATTACTGACATTCAGAAATATGTTTTAAAACATTGATGGTAAATAGTTGTAAACTCAATGAATCTGAGTTTTGGGGTTTGCTTTGTTTTGTTTTGATATTGCTACTGACAGAAATCCCTAGTCAAACTGGCTTCTACAGAAACAGGGTTTTGCTGGTTAAAGTAATTGAAATCTTTTCCATGGATGGCTAAAGCCAGGAATTCAAACAATGCATCCCACCAAGACCTGGTTTCTCTTTGAATCGTGGGCCTATTTCTCACCCCATCTCTCTCTCTCTCTCTCCCTCTCTCTCTCTCTCTCTCTCTCTCTCTCTCTCTCTCTCCAACTTTATCTATCTGTCCTCTATCTCTATCTATCTATCTATCTATCTATCTATCTATCTATCTATCTATCTATCAAGTTCTCCTGGGTATTCCTAAAGCTCAGTCCTTCCAAAACAAAGAAAGAACATTCCTGTCACCTCTAGTAATCCCTGAAAAGCCTTGAGTGGCTCTCTGGGCTCTGATGGTATGACATGTCTTGTACATGAGTCTACTGATTTGGGAAATGCAATGTTCTCCCTGCCCATGCTTGGAGGAGGTAGGAGAAGCAAACACAGGTTACCCACACTGAAAGAAGATTCACAAAGTAAGTATTGATGATGTGTAAATATTTGCTACTTCCACCCAGGCTTCAAAATTAACCAAATTAAACACAGAAAATAAATATGTAGTTATATAATCCATACACTGTCCCTGACTTCTGTTGTGCCCAATCTACAATATTTTACTCTGATCCTTCCCACATAAGTATGTCCAACCTTCTAACACTGCAGTATAATGTTGTCATCTGCAAATATATTGGGCCACATGTATAGCTGTCCTGAGACACATGTGACCCCTGGGCCATAGGCAAGGCAAGTTTGCTCCAGGATTCTTGCAATAGTCAGATGTATGTGATGTGACAGAACAACCCCTCCCATTACCTACACTATGGGCCTGCCATTTTTCTGCCTGTGGATTTTTCTGCCACAGGTATAAAGAATGGAAAACAAAATCCTACCAGTTTACCAGACAGGTTTAAATCTGAAAGGACGAAGGTGCTAACAACCCATGGAATACATTCATCCATAAAATTGGAGAACCCATGGACAAACTTTCCTTCTTCTCGGGAGACTATTCTACATGGTTTCTGCAGACTCCAGACTGAGCCAAAAGCAACTTAGTAATACATGCTGAGATTGGCTTTTTTTTTCTTTCCTCTTCTGCTGTATTCTCTCCACTCACCTCTCCAAGCTACTCCATATCATTTCCAAAAGTAAACTCCTACATATGACTCCTCGCCTTGAGATATGCTTTTAGTGGAATCTACGTCAATATGTATGTGCACTCATGTATACACAACACGGAGTCTGGCTAGAGTCTAAAAATGCAGCACATTTCTCCTTTTCCCCTGCTTTCAGCTTGAATCTTCATCTACATCCTCCTTTCTAGTTCAATACTACAGTGATTTCATAAAAGAATAAAATTCCCATGAATTTCCCCCTCAAGATCCTGTCTCTCAGTCAATCTCAGCATTTCATGGTTGTTCATCATAAGGAACAATGGGAGAACACCAGGAAACTAGAACAAAAGGCAATGTGTGATTTGACCAGTATGTAGAATCTCAGTATGTAAGAGTATAGTACAGGTGCAGTCTGAGAGTTTCCCTGCTATGGAGAGGGCACCACATGTATAGAGCTGGAGTGAGGGGCTGTTTCCCAAGAAGCAAGATAATGCCGTCTCAGAACATCACCACTGAACTCCCAAAGTCGTCCTGACAAAAGCAGGAATGTTATCTATACCACACGGTCCTGTCCCCAAAGGAACAGTCAGACCAATGAACAGATGCTGATTCATAATGGTATTGCCAGCTTGCAATATAGGTATGCAGAACACACGGCAACAAAAAAGCTCTTCCAAATTGTTGGAAATAAAAACAAAGATAAAAATATATTTAACACCTTTATAATTATACAGTCTCTAAGAAAGAGCAGTATCTTATAAAGCACAAAACTCCATGCTAAGTGAAGAAAGCATGGGCACAGATTGAGAGGAGCCTGATATAGTCAAGCATGAAGATCTAACAGGAAGCCATTTCCTATCAAAATAGCCTGGACATTTAAAATAGCCATAACTGAAAACACCAATGCTGTGTGTTATATCTGTAAATCAATTGGATTCATTCTAGAGCTATCTATCACTATTCTAGAGCTATCTATCACTATAATAACGGGACTTCAGGTCATTTTCTTTGATCTGCTTAAGAAGGTAATAATCCTAGATGCAGTACACGAGTAGATGCTGATTCATAATGGTATTGCCAGCTTGCAGTATAGGTATGCAGAACATTATCGGTTGCTTTGATGGAATATATTACATAACCATTTTGATGGTTATATTTATCAAATATATATTTATATATTTATCAAATTGCTGAAGACACTACACACTTCAGACACAGGACTTGGGCCAATCAAGCTGGAAGTGTCTCAGAAGCCCCCTACCCCAGAGAACTAGCTCTCATAGTATGCAAAGCTGCCAAAAAAAAGAAAAGAAAGAAAGAAAGAAAAGAAAAGAAAGGAAAGGAAAGGAAAGGAAAGGAAAGGAAAGGAAAAGAAAAGAAAAGAAAAGAAAAGAAAAGAAAAGAAAAGAAAAGAAAAGAAAAGAAAAGAAAAGCAATTAACAGCACCACCACCACCACAGTAAAGCCTGGCAGGATAGCAAGATACCAAGGGTTCAATAGTGGTACTCACACCGTGGAGGTAACCAAAAGCTGTCTACTTGAACTTAAGGCCCTCACAATAAGTGAGATTCCATGCCTGCTACTGTAAACTGAGCCAATGACCCATAATTGGAAAGGTCATGGACCCTAGAAGAGCAACTACTACTGTCTCTTTTCTAAAGCAGTGTAATTACTAACGGCATTCTAAATGCTTATCCTTATATCCACAGCTAAAGAGGCTTCTTTTTTACAGCAGATAGAGACTATCATAGAAATCAACCTCTGATGAAAACTCAGAACTAGCCATGGAGTACTCAGCACCAATAGAGACATATAGAAGACAACTTCCATATCTAACTCTCAGAGACCATTTTAGCAATACCAATTGACATGCCAAGTGGATGGGGGAAAATCATACAAGGCCCTACCCGTAAGTGAACAGCTCCCGACTACTAATGGCTACTGAGAGAGGAAGAACCAGTCCTCTTCAGGGACAGCCTCCTCTTAGATTATCTAATCCCAATTGGTCAGCCCTAAACGCATATACATATACAAGGAACACCAAACGGACTTAACAGGCTGTATAGATATATTCCTGTTTGGGGGAGTGGGGAGAAACGGGCACACATATATGTGTATGTGTGTGCATATATGTATATGGGCATTAAAGAGGAGGTCATAAACTTGAGAAGGAATAGAGTCCATAGGAAGAGTTGGAAAGGGAAAAGTGAAAATTATATGATACAGAACTTTATAGTAAATTCTTCAAAAAGTAGAAATAATTCTAAAATAATGTAATAATGGTTATTGATTAAAGACTAACCAACCTAAAAAATAAAGTGAACTTTAAAGTAAAATTGAATATGTGTATAAGTATAACTGCATATTAAGTAGGCCGAGGAGATGGCATGTGGGTCAAGTATCTGATGCACAATTATGAGACCCTCACTTGGGATGCTCTGCCCCCACATGAAAAGCTAAATGTGGCTGCTTGTGTATGCAATCCCAGTGCTGGGAGACAAAAAGAGCCAGAACCTGAACTTGAGGGCTTTCTGGCCTGCCAGGCTCCAGGCTCCAGGCTCAGCGAGAGACTCTTTCTCAAAAACTAAGGTGAAAATTTACAGTGGAAGACATTGAATGCATGTAAGGAGAACATACTTGCACATACAGCTGTAGGTTAAAAATCAATGTGTATAAAAACGTAAAGAAATAAGCACCAAAATATTAATAGGCATTGCCTTTGAAAAGGGAGTCAGAGGTTGGAATCTCTAATGTGAAAACAAAACAGGGAACATTTTGAGCAGTGATATAGTCACTAAAAGAAATCTCAGTTTCGGATCACATTGCACTTTGGATGTTCAGGTATTGAGAGTTTTTTCATAAGCAGTGCATGGAAATATACCAACATTTGAGGTGTCTATGGAGGAAAGCAGAAAAATCAGCTTGCTGGTCTTTTTTATTCCAAATAAAAGACATTCACCTTGTACTCTTTACTATATTTTTAATATTCTGTGTGCTGTACAAGCTTGATATGAAATTTTAATCGTCTACATTTAAAACATTATTAATCAAAAATTCTGTCTGTATAATGAAAACCAAAATTATGCAAAAACGTATATGCCTTTGGACCATTGTCATGAAAAATAAAACAGAAATAAATATAATTGTTGCATTTGGGCACTAGAATCAGGGTCACATTTTTGCTTTTTGTTCATTAGTCATAACATTATCCCATCTGAACAGGTATTGATCTGAAGATACCTCCCAGCTCTGTAAAGATGAAATCTTGACCCTGGAAATCAGGGAAAGCCTGTCTTCCCTATGACAAAATCAATCTGTGCTCCTACTAGGTCTCAACTGGACACAGTACAAAAAACATGAAGCTTCATCCATGATAATGAACCAAAAACAAAACATAGGCTTTTCAGCTATGGAAAACTGTCATACTGAGAAGACCATCAGGATGCAGAGCCCCACGGAGAAGCATCTCAACACGCAGGGAGAGTCATATGGGCAAACACACCTCTTCCAAAGAAACAAAGGTCAGATCAGTCTGGCTGCCCTAAACCCTTGGCCATCTTTAGAAAGTTGATTCTCCCTACCTTTGGATGCAGCTAAAGAGAAGTAGCTACTTTCAGTTTTTGGATAACAAACAAATTTTAAGTGCTAGACTCCCAGCGAAGAGCCTGGGGGGGAAAGAGGGAGCTTGGGTTAAGCCAAACTGCAGTTTAATTTACTGAAAGCTTCAAAATATTACCAACTCTCTGTTTGAAATGCGTCAGCAACGGGTCATTTTTTTTCTTTTTATCAAAACACATTTAGACTGTGGTGAATGACAGCATAAATCTTAAATAGAAAAGATACAGGGGAAAAAAGACCACCCGGGTAGAACATAACTGTAAATGTGTCCATAAAACTATATTTGAATTCTGATCTTATACACAGAAATGCATTTAACCTTCCCAGCAAGAGGCTTTCACCAACTTCCAAAGAAAGTGTTACCAATTAAGCTAAAGAAACTTTAAGAGTCAATTTTAATTATGCCGCGAGATGCTCCAATCCCTTCCCAGCTCCAGTTGAAGTTTTTACTAGAGATGGCTGGAACCAATTTACGTGCTTTTATGTTGCGTCTAGACTTTAATAAGCGGTTTAAGCACGAAGCAAGCTGATGCCAGCATCAAGAAGGCTGCAGAGTGTGGGCATGCAGAAATACAATAGTACTCAGGTTTGCTCCCTCCTGCCCCACCCCCTTCATGCTGCTATCAGAGAGCATTGCCCTGCAAGGAGGGACTGAAGCCAAGGGACCTACCCGGCTTTGTGATAAGCACTTCAGCCTTTTTCTTTAACTTGATCCCAGTTCTTTTCTTCCTTCTCAGACGCAACTGTCTCGAAAGAGCATACATCCTTGCCTCCTTTTCTCTTCTGCTTACAAACAACTAGGAAATGGGAGAAGAAGGATTTGGAGACAGGTGAACCTTCCAGGACAGGATACCTGGAGGCTGGAATCCAGGTGTGACTGCTGAATGGGGTAATCTGAGGATGCCTCCATCCTCACAGCTCTGACATGAGATTCCTGCCTTGGACATTTGAGTGGATTAAACAATATTCTTCATGGTTTCTCAAGTTCTGACCGGGCCCACTGAGACAAGATTCTTACATTAAGACATTTCTGTGGGGAGACACCAAGTAGGGGGCTAATTTCCAGCTTCTTCCCGAACCCTTGTAGAATCTTAGAACATAAAATGCACCCCAGAGTGAGTCCTACAGTGAGGCAAAGGAGAGGAAGGTGGGCTCTTCAGAGCCCTACCACAGTCAGTCCTTGAACCTCCCTGGGGCTGGGGAAGGAGAGGTTGGAAACTCCCTAGATACAGCTCTTGGGGGCAGCTGAGGTCATTGTAAATGCCTGGAGCCAAGCTTCTGAAGGTCATGGGTTCAAGGTGCTGGCAGAAACAGCTTGAGTTAGGGTCACAGAGTAGGTAAAGGGAACAGGGCAGGGCCCACCAAATGTGCTAATCTATAAACTTTTCGGGAAGTTTCACACAAATAACTGTCTTGGACATTTTTAAGTATTCTTTTCCCTTCCTCAGCTTTTGCATGTCTTAGCAAATCAGAAGTGCTCAGTTCCTGTCACCATTGTACAGCTGGTACATTGTACACTATTGTACATTCCAAGACCCTGAAGGACAAGTGACTTGCTTGCCTTCAGTCCCCTAGAAGTAAAAGGGTAGGCAGAGCACTCTGACTAACACTGTTGGCCAAGGCCCAGGTTCTTAGCTTCTTTACCATTGTCTCTGAAACATTGAAAACAAGAACAACTGCCTACTTCCAGCACTTAATGGGGGAATCTGAGGCCTTGTTTCAACTAATAGGAACAAGCTCCATAATAAATCATTTGTGTCTGTCATGGTTATGGGAGAACTGGTAGTTACACATGTACCACACATCACTGACCCTGATCTAAACAATGAATGCTGAATATTCAAGTCCTTGGTCTGTCTGAAGAAGACAATGAAACTAATATATCTGAAAACCTATCCACATATGGCCCTGAGGCTTTGTCTGATTGGCTGTAAATGTAATCGCCTTCTATGTCATTGCTGACTCTTAGGTCCCAAAACTTTTGATTACAAAGAGACAGTTGCAGCAACCCAACAACACCCATCCCCTTTCCTTATTCGTTCACGCCATGACCTGCTACGGCTCTCTTCATACTGCAGCCCAGACCCACTTTTGCATATATGTTGTTTCAACGATGCAATAATAATACGTGCTTCACATCGTGCCCTAAATAATCTCCCACTGAGCTTTGTCACATTTTCATCTCCCTGAATTTGTTACAGAAAAATAACCATTGTTCCACTTGAGAACAGGGCCACTGTAGAGACTATTGGCTTGGAAGTGACCTCTATGATATATAGAAAATGTATTATATACGTATGTTTGAAGTCCCCTTACATCCAAAATATATAGAATTGATTTCTTTTGTGTAAACATGGCAAAACTAGTAATGATTTGCATCTCCACCTAGTGAAGCCTCTGACACACCAGCCAATAGGGCTATGTAGTTCTTCCAACTGTGGACTGAAGTTAGGTGCTTGTCCTTGGGAGCTTCTGATACATTTTGATATTCCATACTTTGCAATTCTTCTGTCAGTCAAGGTTCTGCCCACTCAGAGTTCACTGACAAGACTTGAATGAAAAGACAATTCATATGGCTATAGGCAGAGTTCAGGGAATGAAGAAAGAGTGATTAAGCACACAAAAGCCAGAAAAAGGGGGCAACCAATACTACCCATAGACCAGACAAGCTGCTTCCATGGTAGAGAGATCTTATGAACAGAGAGTGTGGATTCTAAACTGTGCAACTAGTAGGTCCAGTTTTTCCCTCCTCCATCATCTGATCTTCTAAAGTGTCTCATTGGCTAAACCTAAACTGACCGAAGCTAGCACTGGAGCACGGGAAATGATTTCGAGAAGTCAGTCCATGGGAAGTGCTGCTGGATCAGCAGGATTGAGAAGGAAGAACAGATCTGGAAATGAGGAGGTCAAATGAGATTGTAGCCCAACAGCTCATGTGACAACTCTTTGGCCCAGTCATTGCACATGGCTCTGGAGATTAAATCTGAAAGCAAAGGCAAGCATCCAGAGGCTGAGCCAGGCTGATGGACCTTAGGACTCTGACCAATAGGAGCTACCCACTGGGTGGTGAACTTGATGTTCATGAGAGAGAGAGAGAGAGAGAGAGAGAGAGAGAGAGAGAGAGAGAGAGAGAACAGGAAGAAGCCCTGCCATAAATATGCAGGGCTCCTTGGGAAGGGCTGCTGTATCCTGTGTGGTGATCACTTGGCACATTTCCTTAAGTGTCTGCATTACTGCAGTAATCCCCGATCACCCGTGTAACCTGAGCCTCTCTTTGATCTTTACAACCTGAAAGGATTCCACTAGCGAAGTGCAATAACTCCAATACTACAGTGCAGCTAATTGAACAAGAATTAAAAATATACCCAAGGTGACACAGAGACGTCCACAAAAGAATCCGAACCTGGTTCCATCCCTCACCATTCCACAGGCTCTTTATTGAGCAAAGTAGATACAAAGACAGGGCTGCTCCATCAAATGAATCCAAAGGCAATTCTCTGATTTCCCCAAGAAATCCCCCTCCCACATCAAATGACTGTAAAACACCCACCTTTCTCAACTGATCCATGTCTATGCCTGGCTGATTCTTAGTGATAGTGCAGAGCTTGTTTTGGTTTAATTTGGGTTGGATTTTTGGTCTACAGCTCCATTTTTTCAAAAATCATTCACATGGGTCTTTATGACTTTGAAGTATTACGAACATCCCCTCAGTAAGGTTGGCAGATGTTCCCCCTATGAATTAAATTTCTGCAATGTGAGAGAAAGATACTTCACACTGCTTCCATTTCCTGGACTCCTGGAGGCTAGAGTGTGACCCAAGACTTGCTCAAACACTGTGACCCACAACAAACAGTGTTTGACTTGAGGGAGGATGGTAATGGCTTCAAATATACGCATAATAAAATATTGCGTGTCCCATTGCAATATGCAGTGGAGCTGACAAACCCATAACAGAGCAGATGGAAGATTATGGCAGCAGCTGAGGACTGAACTGTGTACGGAGAAGATGTCAAGTTCTAGAAAGCTGTTGCAGACCTCCTACCTCATGAGGCTTACACTCTAAGACAACAAAAGCATGTGCTTTGTGACAGCCACACCCTACAACACATACACCCCAGTGGTCCCCTGATGGTTCTGTCCTTAATTAGAAGGGCAGGTTCACTTTCCCAGGCCAAGCTTCGTGGTGAACATCGAGCACCCAGTTGGGCAATGGAAAATGCTCCCGAATCTTCCCTTCCAACCAGGGCTTCCTTATCACATTCATCAACGCTCTTTTAAAATGAATAGAAAAAAAAAAAACCAAAAATGTAAATGTCTTACCAATTTGCCCAGGAAGAATTAATCTTCACAGCCACCTCAAAGGCTTGACAACTTTATTTTCATTGTGTGGAGCTGGGTGGGTCCCCTGCCCAGGCTTCCTAAAGAGAGCCAGCCCTTCTTGGCAGTTTCCAGGCCTGCCACTCCAGTGACCATGATCAAAGGGGAAGGAAAACCGAGCCGCTGAGCCTCGAGGACTAAAGCTAAAACAACAGATTTGTTTCTTGGCTTCTCTATTAAATACATTCAGAGTGTTTAAAGCCCTGTAAGGAACCGCTCTGGGGCCCTGGATGTGAGAGGCCCATCTAAACCCTTTCCCAAGAGGAAATCTCTCGCCTCAGTGGGGTAAATTAGCTCATTAAGAGCAGCCAGAAGCAGGTAGGAAACCTGGGAAGTGGGAGCTTTAATTCAAAGCACAGAAAATTATAGATTTCTTTACACATTAAAAAAGCATTTATCTTGGCTAAAAATGAAACAACTTTTCAATGATCAACACATGGTTCAAATCTGCTTTACTAATTTATATCTATCCACCAGTCTGTCTAGTTGTTCAGCTACCAGGAAATTCAATTATATTTAAGAATTCTTTGTTGAACACCTACTATGTGCCTCTGGCATAGTTATGCATTATGTAAACACAAATAAATAATTGAAAGCAGGCATCTACTTGTTGAGGAGGTAAGTCACATTTATTTAAAATTGCAAGAGAAACACCTAAAACATACTTTTGATACAATAAGCATTGAGCCTGCCTGGGTGGTAACAATGCAAAATAGAATGCTAAAATATGTTATCTGCAACCCATAGGATCCAGTGCTAAGATTTACAAAGGGCTCATGGGTCACAGGATGTAGGGGACTGAACAGGTAGGTGGGGTTTCTATGGAATGTGCTTCAAATAAACCAGGACCTAAAGACTGAGCCCTTAAATATCTTCTACTACCCAAGTCTCCTTCAGTTCTCTGGGCTGATTTCTACTCTAATATATTGGACAATAATTATTTCTTTGTTTATTTACTCATTGTTTAATGTTCAAACTGGTGGGTGGTAACTTTGTGAGAATAGACCATGTCCTTTTTTCAAAGTATTTGGGATACTTAAAAGACAGATTATAAGCCTTGGGTAAGAACCTATTACATACTATTATGCTGCTAAATGGACATAGTATTTATACCTATAGATCAATGCGTTTCTCAGCCTTCATCTGAGAAACTTCCATTTGCAGTAGATGGTGCTGAACATAGAAACCTACAACGTGCTAAAATGTAAAGAATAATAGACTGTAGACTACTCAGCCCTAAAGGGAACATCACACACCATACACATACAGAGAGCTGAGAGATTATTATGGAAGAGGGACAGAAAGAATGTAAGAGCCAGAGGCTATGGTTAATTATGTGGAACATTCTCTTCTGGACATAACAGGGCAACTGCACATATGAACTTATAGCAATGACAAAAACCACACAACACCTGTAGAAGCCCAAACTAGACCAAATCCCAAACGTGGAAAGGGTAGGTGAGCACATAAGCCCGCCCCTAGCTGTGGAGCTATTTGGCAATTAGTAGTGGCTGTGAGAGGAACGGTCTTCCCTAAGAGTATAGTCCCCAGTAAGTTCTTCACTTGCCAGTGTAAGATTACATATCGGATATTTGAGCAGTACAAATTAGTCTTAAAGTGTTTTAAAAACACATAGGGAGGGAGGAAAAGGAGAATGGATCTGGTAAGAGCTTGGTATTGGAGATATATGAATATGATCAAATCAGTGTAGAAAACTTAAAGAACTAATTAATAATAGATCATATCAAAAATTGGCAGGTAGATAGATGATAGATAGATATGATATGATATATAGATGATTGATAGATGAAGATAGGTAGACAGACAGACAGATAGATGATAGATGACAAATATATGTGTGTCTGTGTGTTTAGATAGAGAGAGAGAGAAAAAAACAAAGGAAGCCAATTATATTGAGATTTCTTCAAATTCCTCAAAGACAAATTTGTGCCTTAAAATAATAAACACATTTATTAACGCTTTGATAATGCTTCAGTAGTAGCTGAATCATACAATTTCAAAGTGGTAATGTGTTAATGGCATTTCAAGGGCTCCAGTAATGTGGAGGTGCCTGTCCCTTGTGTAGGTGACAGATGCCAATAAATCCACATTTTATTTCCCATAATCAATCCAGACAGAAATGATAAGTGGCAGTAGAAATTAGTGGCAATAAGAATATATATTTTTCATGCATGTTCAGGGACCCTGTGTCTGCCATAACAAATTATCATAAATCAGTAGCTTAAGACAATAGAAATTGGGAGGGGAAATAATGTGATAAAAGTATATTAAAAGCAAATTTTATTTTTAAAAATCTTAAGACAATAGATATTCATTCTCTCATAGGTATTCAGGCAGAGTGCAAAATAAAGCTATCACCAGGCTTCTCCTTACCTGCAGAGGCTCTGGAGAGAATCTTCTCTGGGTAGCCACAGCACTCAAAGGCTGTGTGCTGGTTCCTTGCAATCTGCCTCCATCTTCACAGGGCCTGGCCTGCATCCTTGTACTCGGTCTATCTGTCTATTTCATTAACTACCATCTACCTCACTATCTATCTATATCTTTCTGTAGCACGTGTGAATATCTGTGAAGACATTTGGAGCTCATCTGAACATTCAAATACATGCTCATTCTCTCAAAATCCTGAACTCTTTTACAGCACTTGTCACATATGGTAATAGTCACCCTTTTATTAATGGGTTCTTGAGAACTAGGAGTTCTCAGAACTAGGAAATAAATATATCTTTATAATGGTCATTTTTAAACCTATAGATGCCCACCCTTCAAATTCTACTCACAATCTCATGGCAATCTATGGACCCCAGATGAAAACTACATATCTTATACAAATATATGGCAGGATCACTAAAAATCCATCTATACATAGAGATAAACATGCATATAGACAGAAAGAGATGGAGATAGACAAGATAAAGACATATAGATAAATGGACACAGATATCTACTAGGACAATCAAAGCCATAGACTTACACACAGACATAGAGACATATGTAGACAGAGATAGACAGAAACATAGATATATACATAGATAGAAGCAGATAAAGACATGTACAGACATAAACATGGATGTAAATAGGTAAAGACAGACAAGCATAGACACAGACAGACAGATATAGACAGAGATAGTCATTGACAGCAACAGAGATAAACATAGATGTAAACAGACGACACACAGATGGAGATAGATATAGACGTGGCAGTGGCAAAAAGCACCTAAGGATGAGAAAGGCCAATGTGTCTCTCCAACTCTCATTACATGGGACAAAGCATAGAAAATACAGACCAGAAGAATGAACAGCATAGAAAACCAATTCCCACTGAGCCCAACTTCATTCTGTTTTATTCTCTCTTTAAATTTTTCTATTTATTCTCAGACCTCATCGGAGATGTTTCTTTGTATAGAGGACAATGGCTAATGCAGAAACTCACAACTAGTCAAGCTGCAGAGAACAAGTGTCAGTAAGAGTGCTTATCACAAACAGAACACCTATGTCAACTTCCTACCCCAGAGGCTCAGGGATCAACCACACTCCAATGGAGAACCCACAACCCATGAACACATGAGCTGCACAATGTGGTCATCATAGGTTGAAAAATACAGAGAGTTGAAGTATGAAGGATGGCAAGGTGGGTCTGAGAAGAGGTAGGAGAAGGGAGAAGTGGATATGATTAAAACACATTGCACGGCATTCTTAAAGCATTTATAAAAATTAAACTAAATGACAAACAAATAATCTTTACTTGAGTTCTCTTTGCCCAGAAAGTCAGTGTGTATGGTAGCTGTCTTTCCATCACCTCCCAAGTGCACTTGAATAAAGAGGTCCCTTGTATAATAAGCTCACAGAGTACTGTAAGTTTACTTGTAACACCCAAGGGATAAGTTGAAGTCTTTACTCCCAGCACTTTTGACCATGTCCTTCTTTGGAAATAAGAGTCTTACTGTATTTTCTGTTGCTGCAACAAACACCATAACTAAAAACAACTTGAGGAGGAAAAGCTTCATTTTATCTTACACTTGTAGGTAACCATTGGTTGCTGAGAGAAATTTGGACAGGAACCCAAAGCAGGAGGCAGGAACCAAAGGAAGCAAAGACCACAAAAAGCTTACTGTTTTTCTCCCTGGATCATGCTCAACCTGCTTTCTTATCCAACTCCGACCAAATGCGGAGGGGTAGTGCCACCCACAGTGGTCTGGCCCCTCCCACATCAATCAACAACTGAGATAATTCTCTACAGACAATGCCAAGGGCCAATCTGATCTGGGCAACCTTTCAACTGAGACTCCCTTTTCCCAGGTGAGTTTTGGTTGTGTCAAGCCAACAATAAAAGCTAAAGAGGACATGGACCCATGCAGTTCTTTTAAATAAGGTCAACAGAAATTAGACTGATACAGATGCTCAGCAAGCACACGAACTGGAAACACCTACTGGAAACAATGAAAAACCAAGAAGGATTTTACCCTAAAGTCTTTGAAGGGAGCACAACCATACTGATACTTTAAGTTCAGGTTTCTACCCACTAGAACTATGAAGAAATAATTTCTGATGCTTTCTGCTACCTAGTTATGGCTGCCTTAAGAAACCAATAGATAGAGATATGATTTAAATGAGACAGAATAAGGCATTTGAAAGCTAACCTGGGACTTTCTCCCAGGTTTCGAGTTCTCCCAGCTGGCTAACCATGTTGGAGTTTACTTTCCATCTATGTTTGTAGAAGGAGCACAAAGATAGGTCTATGTTTCTGTAAGGAAATACCTGAGAGAAATACTGGAAAGAAACATTTAAAGAACAAAAGAATTATTTGGGCTTACGGTCCTAGAGATTTTGGTCCATGATTGGCTGGCTATGTGGTTCTGGTCCTGAGGCAGGTGTACATCATGGAGGGATGCATATAGTAAAGAAAAGCTGCCCATCTCATTTTCTGGTCCATCTCAGTTGTGTAACAGAAGCATAAGACTTAGCAGGAAGGGACTAACTTAAGAGACAGCACCCAAGTATATGCCTCTACTGATTATTAACTTCACCCACCAAGCCTTGCTTTCGACAGTTCCAGTATCTCTCTCCAAATTTCAAATCCATCAATTGATTAATCTACTCATGAATGCAAAGCCCTCAGGACCCACACACTTCCACTAGTCTCTCTTCATGAACTTGTGAAAACCCTTTTTTCTATATAAGCCTTGTATCCATGAGCCTTCTCAGGGATATTTCAGATAAACCATCATACTGTGCAAATGTATGGTGTCACTGACATTAAAAACCCTTTAAAATTCTCATAGCCACTGATTGGATATAAGACATTAAAGGAAGGCTTTTTCCCTACAGTCTTAGACATGTATGATGCCATGACAAATTCTTATTGTTAGCTTCTTATTGTTTGAATTTTGAACTCTGTTGTGACAAGTCTAGAGAAACAAGACACTGCATAAGTAAATCTTACTAGGTGAAGAGTCAGAGAAATTGTAGAACATGGGGAGTTGTGGGGAAAGGGTCATGTGACTGTGGGGCATCATGGTTTTCTATATAGTATCCATGAGGTGAGAGTGGTAATAAATATAAATGGGTTTTAACACGACACAAAAGCAGTGGGGTAGCTCAAAGTAGCTTGATTTTTCTGCAAAGTCAAAAGACTCAGTCTCCTTGAAGATGAATCATACCTTGGACAGGATGACCAAAGAGTTAGGCAGACTGGGACTTCCTTTCAGCTCTGTCATCTGGGCCACTTTGTCTACCTTGCTATTGTCTCTTCTGTTATACATTCTCCATCACTATAACCAAACACCTGACAAGAGAAACCTCAAGAGAGGAAGGATTTATTCTGGACCACAGTTTAAGTAGATACACTATGACAGCAAAGGGGTGGCAACTGCACACAGAGGGCATGTGCAGTCAAGAATCTGAAAGACAGGGATGCTGGTATCCTCCAGTCTTTCTTCCTTTTCTCCCTTTATTTACTCTGGGCCCCTCATCCATGCTATGGTACCAATACAATTTACAGTAGCTGTTCCTTCCTCAGTGAAACCTCTCTGGAAACACCCTCACAAACACACCTTAAGATGTGTGGCCTGAGTAACTATATGTCCAGTCAAGATGACAATAAAGTTTAAGCACTGTATCTGTTGGGCATTAGACTCCACATGAATAAAAGATGGTTTATAAAACATAATAACATTTCCCCCCTCCCCGAAAAAAAAATCTCAAAAATAACTGAGGAAGGAAATCAAAATAGCTAGCATACTTAATATAATAGCATGTGTGTGTGTGTGTGTGTGTGTGTGTATTTGATATACCAAAGCACATGAGAGTAGGTATTTTATAAATAATAGTAGTTGATTTCACTCCTAGTGCAGGAGTCCAGGAAGTCTAAGATTGAGTGACCATATCTGGCAAGGGCATTGTATTGGACCATGACACAGAAAAAGCACAGGGCAAATAGGCATATGAAGAAGAGACAAAACACCAGGAACAGCCTTGTTTTATGATCACCCACGGTCTAGGTAACTGATTGAATGCTTCAATAGTTGATAATTTCCTCTCAGATAATTAACCCAATCCCATAATAGCAGCATTAATCCTTTCACAAAGAAAGAGGTCTCAAGACCTCATTATCTCTCAGCAAAGTTCCACTGAGAACCAGACTTCAAACTGAGTTCTGGATGAGATGAGCCACATCCAAACAGAGCACTCAGTACACTAGTTTTAGTGTCAGGTTTTATTTCTTTCCTCCAGGGAAAGATGCATGTTGGCCATTGTGCCTGAACATAGTACCCGTCTCTTCAAAGGCTATTCTATGAAAAATTAGGAGTTAAAATGTTTATTTTTTTAATGAAGTTTAAGAAAATTTCTCTGCTTGAGAGGGTGTCTCATCCGTATTTGTATGAAGACCCAGCATATCTCATGCTGCTCCCATAAAAGGCAAGGCAGGCACATTTGTGGGGGATGTGCTGAGTGCAAATGACTTAAACCATAATTAAGTGTCTTGCATTGTCTGCTGTGCTTTTGATTAAACAAAACAAAAAGTGTGAACATCTGACAAGTCTAAGCCACAGGCCCCTCCTGCTTGACACTCTACCCAGTCTGCTGACGTCATTTCTGGACACGGAATGAGCAGTAATCAAAGGCATGCCCATTCCAATTTGACACAAACAGCATGGTGGTTTATAGAAAACTTCCTTTCTGCACCAACCCACAACCTAAACAAAAGGGTGGAATCATTTAAGTTACTTCAGAACTGATGGTTTTGATATAAGCCAGCAATGTGGTGTGGAAGGAAGCCCATACGATTCCTTTGTAAGCCGCTGAACTAAGTAAACACCATGAAACCCCGCTATTGTTTACTCTGATACTACAGTCAACACTTTGGAATCATTAGCTTTGGGCCTTTGGGTAAAGCCGCTTTTGAAAGTCTCCATTTCACTGTCAAGGTCAACTTCTACAGTGAGCAGACCCACAGCCCTGAAGGCCACATGCTCTCCTGACACACACATGTTCGGCTCTCCCTGGCCTCAGACCGGAGGCAGGATGCAGCTTATCTCCTGCTTTCTCCTCTTACCTGAAGATTAAGTGTTAAACTGTAGTACTTTTTTCGTTTAGCAAACACAAACCTCCAAAGCACACACATACGCCAGGATGAACTACAGGTGAAGCCCGGATTTCCCATCAATGTTACTGTCAAACGGCATAACTGGAAACATGATAAAAGCATCATCTACTAAGATACAAAACATTCTGTTTCAGAAGTCACTGCTTTATGAAAAAGGCAGGAGACACACATTACCAGTAATCAGCCAGTAAGCATCATACACAGTGATCGTGACTTCCATGCTTCACAAAGTTCACACAGATAACCATCAGTGGCGTAGGGAGCAGCCCTCACCTAGGTCACCCATCTACTGATGTTCTTTCCACATGTGCTCTCATTTCTTTTATGAAAACAATGTTTGAAAGAAAGAAAGAAAGAAAGAAAGAAAGAAAGAAAGAAAGAAAGAAAGAAAGAAAGAAAGAGAGGTGTTCAGAACACTCCGAGTCTAAATAAGAAGATATAATCTAAGTCCATAGACACTATTATGCCAAGAAACTATAAAATTAAAGTCCTCCTGGGAATTGTTATGGCCCAATATGAAGCATGGATATTAATCATTTTAATCACTAACATTTTACCATTAGCAATGAGAGAGAAATTAGTAAATATGAAGGTGGCTATGTAGACAGATGTTAGCACCTGGCTGGCATACTATCCATCCAAAGAAATGACTGAGTACACAGCCAAGGCCAGCCAAACTGGAGAAGTTCTGAATTAGGAAAGGAAGAGAACACATGTAAACAGGAAGCCTTGAAAATTCTCCAGCTACAGCTTTCGCACCTGAGGCCCTTAGACAGGGCCAATGATTTAGGTTTATCTGCACATCATATAGATGGTAGAGTTTGCACAATCGACAGAGGTCCTAGCCAGTCCTCATAAACCCTTCCACAATGAGCACCTCCCTGAAACACAGTACACAGCAGCACCAGTTAACTGAGAGTTATCAAATGGAAGTGTTTGGAATCTGCAAAGCCCCAGAGAGGCCTACATATATCTATGTGCCTTGGGAATGGTAGAAAATGTAAGAGGTAAAATCTAGGGGAGATTTTTAAGTCATTGGAGATTCTCTCCCTCCCTCCCTCCCTCCCTCCCTCCCTCCCTCCCTCCCCTCCTCCTCCTCCTTCCTCTCTCTTTCTCTCTCTCTCTCTCTCTCTCTCTCTCTCTCTCTCTCTCTCTCTCTCTCTCCTGTTTGCTTGTTCCTGTCCGGGATTTTTGGTGTCTGGCCAGGAGATGAGCAGTTTCACCACGTACTACCTCCATGACAGATTGTCTTACCACAGGTCCAAAAGCATTAGGGACAGTCAGTCGTGAACTGGCACTTCTAAAACTGTGAGCCAAAACAAACACCTTTCTCTTTGCAAGTTTATTTGTCTCGGTTACTTGTCAGAAAGTCAGCTTTCAGATGTTATAACATGTAGACTATATGTTTTAAAAAAAAACTATTCATTGAAAATTTTTCTTCTTAAGAAAGCAGTACTTCATCTACACAATGGAGTACTACTCAGCTATTAAAAAGAATGAATTTATGAAATTCCTAGCCAAATGGATGTACCTGGAGGGCATCATCCTGAGTGAGGTAACACATTCACAAAGGAACTCACACAATATGTACTCACTGATAAGTGGATATTAGCCCAAAACCTAGGATACCCAAGATATAAGATACAATTTCCTAAACACATGAAACTCAAGAAAAATGAAGACTGAAGTGTGGACACTATGCCCCTCCTTAGAAGTGGGAACAAAACACCCTTGGAAGGAGTTACAGAAACAAAGTTTGGAGCTGAGATGAAAGGATGGACCATGTAGAGACTGCCATATCCAGGGATCCACCCCATAATCAGCATCCAAACGCTGACACCATTGCATACACTAGCAAGATTTTATCGAAAGGACCCAGATGTAGCTGTCTCTTGTGAGACTATGCCGGGGCCTAGCAAACACAGAAGTGGATGCTCACAGTCAGCTAATGGATGGATCACAGGGCTCCCAATGGAGGAGCTAGAGAAAGTACCCAAGGAGCTAAAGGGCTCTGCAACCCTATAGGTGGAACAACATTATGAACTAACCAGTACCCCGGAGCTCTTGACTCTAGCTGCATATGTATCAAAAGATGGCCTAGTTGGCCATCACTGGAAAGAGAGGCCCATTGGACACACAAACTTTATATGCCCCAGTACAGGGGAACGCCAGGGCCAAAAAGGGGGAGTGGGTGGGTAGGGGAGTGGGGGTGGGTGGCTATGGGGGACTTTTGGTATAGCATTGGAAATGTAAATGAGCTAAATACCTAATAAAAAATGGAAAAGAAAAAAAAGAAAAAGAAGCAGTACCTACCTGCTAGACTAGACAGAGAGAGTTCCTTCATCCTCAGGTGCTTACTCAAGATGGAAACAAAAAACTTAGCCAACATGATTAAAGCAGCAACCCATGGATTCTCCTGCCAATGACCCTTTCAACAGGAATTAATATTCTGTGGACTGATCATCTGCCAAACCGTTGCAGCCAAACACAGGATGTGGCTCTGTTCCAAGCATACACATTTCAGCACGCTCGTCACCCTCTTTGTGACTGACAACTAGATTCTTGAGATTGATGGGGGGCATCCATTGGATCTTTAAATGATTGGTTGCTTGCTTAATTGTTTAGGTTTTTATTTTGGTTTTTCTTTGTTCTATAAAAGTTTAACCAATGCTTCTTAGGAATTGACTAGGTCATCTGAGATAAGATGTACTTAAGGAATCAAATAAGGTTGGTAGATAACAAGTCTACTAAAAACAAGCTCATACATCAAGTCTGAGGAACCCTAAAAATCCTCCACTAAAAAAGAAAATTATAATCATCAACCATTTTAGATACAATATGCTTATTAAATTTTGAGAATTTCATATATGCATACAAAGTATTTTTATTAAATTCAGCCCCTAACTCTTCTTAGATCTATTCCCCCATCCTCTCTCTGTTTGTTATAGTCCATTGACTTAATCTGTGCTCCCTATATACAGATGGACTTGGCATAATGCACCGGAACATGGTCCATCTACCAGGACCACACCCTTTTCAGAATACTAACTCTCTTGCCCAGACTCCATCAATTCTCAATAACTTCTCAATTAGAAGTAGAACTTGTTAAGTACTCTCTCTACTTGTTGGATTGGGGAAAGAACTTAACAGGCACTTTTAAAATCTTTGTGTGTGTGTGTGTGTGTGTGTGTGTGTGTGTGTGTGTGTGTGTGTGTTTTCAAATGCAGCAAAGATACACATAAAAGTGCTTTAAAAGATGAATGTATGAAGGGGATACATAGTAAAAGCACAGTAAGGTGTTATTTCATGATTATTAGGATGACTAAATAAAAGCATTTGACAGCATCAAATGCAATCTTTATATATAAGTGGTAGAATTATGAAATAATGTAAACACTAGAAATTATCTAGAACCTTCTTTAGAATTTATCCTATGACCAATTCCACTGCTAGGTAATTCTTTAAGAAAAATGATAGTATAGATTAACCAAGAAATATTGGACAAGAGCTTTCAGCAAGGCTACATTGATAAAACTAGAAACACAATTATCCATCCATGAGTGAATAAACTGTGGCATAGCAGACAATGAAGTAATATGCAGAAATAAAAATTAACAAACCATTGATATGAGTAATTATATAGATGGATCTCAAAGGGAATATTGAATACAGAAAGACATACATGCAGAGTATCTGCTGTGTGATTTCATTATAAAATCATAAAATGGGTGCCTTGAAGCTATAGTGATAGAAGTCAAAATAGTAGTCAATGCTGGCGAGGTAAGAGGACTGACAGAGTCCAAAGAAACTTTCTGAGGTGACAGCAATGTTCTCAGGGTTAGATGTGGCTAGGCATTGGTAGATATGAGTGCCATTAGATTTCCGGTGTTTGTGTTTCATGGTAAGTTATATATCAATTAAAATGTTTGAAAATGAAATGATCCATCCTTGCAGGTAAGGGATGACACACAAAAAAAAGAACATGATAAGATTCCAGTCTTCAAAACCTTGTGATGATGTGAAAGACAACATAACAAAATGAAAAGGTAAGGGGAGGAGAACACAGGGTTACTGAATACACTTGGGAACATTTAGCTAGCTTCTATTCTTAAAGCCCTGGTGGCTAAACTGTCTTTCCCTTTGGGGAAAAAAAGCACTTGATAGGCTAAAATAACTTAGCAGGTAAGATATTTGGAAAGACCTGAGTTCCAATCTGAGGTATCCATTAGAAAAAGACACACGTGGCAGCATGCATATGTGGCCCAACTACTGGAAGGTGGATGCAGGTAAATCCCAGGGACTCAGTAACCAACAAATTTAGCCAAAACAATGAGGTCCAGATTCAGACCAAGACTCTGTCTAAAAAAAATAAGGCAAATAAATAAAGAAAATATCTAATGAGGAAAACAATAAAGTAATAAGCAATAAAGGAAGATCTCTAAAATTACATACACTGGCAAGTACACATATATAACACACACACACACCCCACAATCAGTCTATCTAGTATTCAGTCAATCAATAATCAATTCTCTGGACAGTCCTTAGTGTATATTGGATGATGCAATAAAAACCTAGTATGGATTCCACTAGCCAGTAATCATTCCAACATTATCATTTTGGTGTAGACCACTTAATAGATTGTGTCCCAAAGGCTTTTGGCTTTCAGATTCTCCATTGCACTGACATCAAGAAGTTGCATCAAGCACTTGCATATCCACAAGATCCATTCTTCATGTAGCCTCAAGAGCAGGAAAGTGTCTTCCACTCTGCCCTGTCTCCATACACAAATGCGTCATCACAAATTCCACTGGGTTATAGTAGGCATTAACACTGGCAGACTCAATACACCACATCTTACCACAGCCCACTTTAATACACAACTTCAGAAAATGTGTTCTTTCTTTCCTTGGGAAGAATCCTCCTCAAACTGCACTTTCCTATTCCCCTACAAGGGTGTGTGTGTGTGTGTGTGTGTGTGTGTGTGTGTGTGTGTGTGTTATTTTCTGTACTCTTAAAAAGATCCCTTGAATGGTAAGTAAGCCCTCTTCCCAAAGATTGAAAGCATGACACAAGATAGAGCCTAAAAAGTGAGGTATATTCTGCTTACAACACCTAGAAACCAGGGTGAGGAAATCAGAGAGGGAGGCAGAAGGCTTGAAATGCTCAGATGCACTGCTAAGTAACTCCCCAGCAGCCATTGTCTGTTGACCACTAAACTACTATGACAGCACCCTCAGCACCCTCTGTGAAGGTTCAGAGTCATTGAGTACCTAGTCAAGCCATCCCTCTGCCAACCTTGCAGGTCATCCTGTCTTGCTTCATACATAGCAACAAACCAACCTGACCAACACAAACAAATCTTCAGCCCAACAGGAGATCTGAGAATGGCTTAAAACTAAGAAATCACTTGCATTGGGGGCAGAGTTTTGTTGTCCTTTTCCCTAAATGGGGGAGGGTGAAACCTGAGAATACATCCATCTGTAGGTACCTATCTCTACTGAGTCCACCACAATATCCTCTTTGGTATTTGCAAACAGGTGGGAACCTGAAGAAAGACACTGACCAATAGACATTTTTCAGACCAAGGTTAATTGCTGATTTATTGTCTAGGATGGGAAAAGGAAACCTTCATACCTCAGCCAGAAGAAGCAAACCTGAGGAAGAGGTGAGGCTGCACACTTATGGGGCTGTGAGGAGACTAATTGAAGCCTATGGCTAAAGATAAGGGGACTAAAGTTTGGGAGAGGCAACATGGAAAACAGGAACACCTTGAAGAACCCAGAGCAATGGTGAGATAGAGAACATGGTGCCTCAGGAACAAACAGCAAAAGCAAAGCAAGGTGACAGAGCCTAGATACCAAAAACAAAATCTACATTTGAAAATTCCCAGAAACCTTAAAGACACTTGTGTTCCTGCACCTCAGATGAAGACGAAAAGTTAGGTAGGTGACTCTTAATTCTGAGGAATTCTGAGGCGAGTACTTCTGTCCTAGATCAATGACCTGGTAAAGCAGCTTGCTCAGTGTCCCAGAACATCAATGCATTGAGCAGACATTGTTGCCTAAGAAACCGCTTCCCTTCTGAAGATGCTGGCTCCTGCTGGTCACAGTGACTTCAGGAGTCAGCACAATGCCATGAGCCAAATCTGCGTAGAAGAACCAAAGCACCAAGGAGGGACGACCTTTTTGCCAATGTGTTCCTGAGAGAAGTCCAGGCCCAAAGTTCCAAGGTGACCTCTTCAGATCACAGTACTCGGTTCAGGGTAGGAGTCAGTAGGTCACAGAGCCCCAAGAGGATCAGAAGAGGGGGCTCTGGGGAAGAAACCCACCGGACTTGCCTGGGCACAATTTTCTCTCTCTTGGAGAGCTGAACACCATTTGCACTGAAAAACTCAACTGCCTTTATTGTGATACTTCATTTACAGGCAGGCATGTTTTTCATCTCTCATTTAAAAGGAAAAAAACCATAAACAAAGGAATAGACAGAAAGTGGACTCAACAGTAAGGGAAAGAGAAGCAGGGTGAAAGAGAAAGAAAAAAAGAAAGGGGGAAAGCAACAAGTGAGGAGAGAAGACTAGGAAAATAAAACACAGAGAGAGAGACAGACAGAGAATGAAAGAAAGCCAAGGAACAGGCAGCTGGTGTGAAAAGTAAGAGTCTATTCTCTTATTTCCCTGTCTTTTCATAAATCACTGCAGCAGCCTGTGACAGCTCTCTGTTGTCCCTAAATGCTCAAGCAAACAGCTTTTCTTTGAAACCATTCAAGTGGCTGCCAGGGAGGCTGGAGCTGAGCAAGCCCTGCAGCCCTCAGATTGCCCCTACCCCTGTAATTCAGGTAGAAACACAAGCATGAAGTCAATATTCACTGCGCAGGGAAGAATAAGAGCCACACAATGAAATGATAATGAGTCAGATCACAAAGAAGGAGCTGGATAATCAACATTTAAGGAGGTGCAGCATCTATGGTGGCTGCCAGGGACTGGGAGGGCTGCCCAGACACAGCCCCCACCTGAGGGGTGACCCCCAGCTCCCACCATCTGCAGTCACTGGCAGAAGGCTGCCTGGAAACCAAAAGATCTCAATAGGTCTCTTTCATCTTGGATGCTCCTTTCTGTGTTATCATGGGGAACCTAAAATGTCAGGACAGAGTTTCACTTCATAGCCATTGCCCCTCTACCAGCTTTTAGAGGTGCTGGGTAAAGGCTGGAGGGTAGGGAAACGGAAAGGCTTGCAGCTGGATCTAGCCCATGTCCTCATACACTTTGGAGGGTGTTTACTTGACAAGCTCAGGACCCCTGAACAGGAAGTCTTCATCAAAATCATAAAAATGGGTGTCCTCGGGGGTGGCACATAAGGATGGATATATCTCTACCTGTTGGTTCAAATCAACAAGATTTTACTTAATACACCTTCTTCTTGGCCATGCTTTTTTTTAATTTTTAAATTATTTCTTTAATTTTTGAGATTATAATTTCTTCCTTCCACTTCCTCCTCTAACCCCTCCCATATATCCTTCCTTCCATATTACTCTCCTTCAAAAGCATGGCCTCTTTTCTTATTCATTGTTGCTACATAAATATGTGTGTATAATATTCCAAAATATATAAATACACTCTGCTCAGGCTATATAATGTTACTTGTATGGCTCTAATCAGGGCTGACCACCAAAAACAATTTCTCTTCCTTATTGTTTCTCCTCTCTCAGCATTTCTTGATTGTTTATAATTTCTTATTTTGATGGGTTTCCCTTTATCCACGTACAACTCATGTTTAAGCTGTCATGCTGCTGAATTTTTATGACTGAAGCTTCTGGCATTACAGGAAGACACAATTTCACAGCAAAGTCCCTGATCCGCTAGCTCTTAAAATCTTTCTGACACATTTTCTACAGTGATCCTAGAGTCTTAGGTGTGAGAATTGTGTTGTAGATCTATCTGTTGGGACAGACCTCCACAACTCCACATTTTAACTCAATGTAGTTTTATGTAATGGCCTCCCTCTGCTTTAGACATGTTTTAAAATTTCTTCAATAAAGACAAATACCAAGAAAGGCCAAAGGAAGACAAAAATCATCAGGTCAATGGCCACATACAATGGCCACTGTGTTTAGAACGTCTCTGTCATGGGCATTCCTGGATGTGATGGGTTTGAAGAGAATCTTATCTTTTATATTCCAATTTGATTCCATTTCTTGTGTCTCTCATCAACATCTTTTCCAAGACTGATCCAATCTTTGGCAGATTATAGAGTAAATCTGTGGGATTTGGTAGTAGCAATACCATTGTTGGTGATTATACATACCTCTTGTCATTGCACCAGTCACCCTGCTGACCTACAGACTTAAAGCCAGGTGAAAAACAACTTATATAGGAGTTCAAATAAGAGGTGAGATCCATGCAAGTCTCCTGTGAGAGTTCTTGGCTTTCTAGCAAACATTCAGAGTAAATCTTAGTACAGCCCCAAGGATTCTGATCTCTGTGGTCTGGATCATGGAAGAAGGCATATAACATACTTTTTAAAGTTTCCTGGTGTGGAGAACAAAGAGCCATTGCCAGGAGATAATCATTCTTGACAGCCACATAAAGGACATTGTGTCATTGAAATGAAATTCTCTCTACAGTCCCTTTATACCAAGAGCAGCAAGTGTCCTGTAGGAAGGTATGAGTAAAGCATGGGAGATGAAGGGAGAGGAAAGAAGACTTCAGGGAGACAGCAGGACAGAAAGAGAAGCACACAAGCAAATGATGCATGCTCTGTGCCAAGAGAGCATAAACCGAGGTGGAGGAATCTATCAAGCTGATAAAAACTGGACTGTATCGAATCTTCAGTGCCCTGCTCAATAAAAGAAGGTAAGAACAACACCTACTGTACGTATGTGATACAAGCTGTGGGAAGTTGAGTGGTCATTGTACCTGAACAATAGTAGTGTGGTATGAACACCCACGCTCTACCTCAAAAGAATTCATATGTTAAAATTCTTCAATGTGATGGCAATTATCAGTAAAGCAGGGCCTTTGGGAAGTGATTGAGTCTGTGGAAGTAGAGCTGTCATGAATGAGAATAGTGCCCTTATAGAACAGAGCTAAAAATTTCATTCACCCTTGGGTTATATAGGCTACAATTAAAAACAAACAAACAAAACAAACGAACAAACAAACAAAAACCAGCTGATATGGGGGCATGCCCTTGCTGGTCACAGACTCTGCTGTTGTTTTGAACATGTACTCTAGCCTCCAGAATAGTTAGAAAGACATTTCAGTTGTTTAGAAATGTCCTCGACTCTACATTGCTATAGATTAGATAGAGACATTTGGCTAATGTTATCACCATTGGTGATCCTATTCTCTGTGTAATGAAGGCAAGAGAATAAAATCATTTTCATAAAACACATTCCATGTATACTGCCTTTTCACATACTATCTTCCTTAATTTCATAACAACCTCAGCAAATAACCATCATTCCTTTTTCTATATCTATTTTATTTCATTTTTCATGCAAGATATTTCGAGTAGGTTTTCCTTCCCCTAGCTCTTCCCAGATCTTTCCTACTTCACTACCCACCCAACTATGTTTAAAAAATAAGAAAAAAAAACCAGCCGGGCGTGGTGGCGCACGCCTTTAATCCCAGCACTCAGGAGGCAGAGGCAGGCGGATTTCTGAGTTCGAGGCCAGCCTGGTCTACAGAGTGAGTTCCAGGACAGCCAGAGCTACACAGAGAAACCCTGTCTCAAAAAAAAAAAAAAAAAAAAAAAAAAACCAAAATTATAAAACAAAAGTCAAAACTAATTGGCAAAAGTCCAATGAAGACAAGAGATAGCAAAACAAAACAAAACAAAAACTCCACAAAAATGCCATTGAATTAGTAGTCTGTTGGCCAACTACTCCAGAGCATGCTACCTTCCCTGGAGTATGGTTGATATGACATCATTATTGTGCTCCTCAATAGCCAACTGAATCTCAGCATAGTTGTGCCTAGCTCATACAGCAAGCAAGGGATAATGCTGATATTCAGACAAGAAACAGTGTGTCTTAGTAGATGAAGTCACTTTACAGTAGTGCTATAGGGAACCGAACTGTCCAAGTCTCTAAAACTGATCTACCTTTATACAATATTTTTTTTCTCTTAGAGAGAACCTCTGAGTTTGTATAAATTTAGGTTGCACAAATCTCTACCCAACTTGAGTATAATACAAATGATAGTAGAACATGGCCCATGTTCTAAAAACTGCTCATGGAAAGCTTAGGACAAAGGGGCACAGGGACGCCAGGAGGAAACATGTTCTGTGGGAAAAGCTGAACTGCTAGCCCCATCATATTAGAAGCGACAGGAGAACCAGGACAAGGTATTTCTATTGTTTATAAATAAAGATCGGGAGAGCAGGCATGGCAGGGCACTAACAGTGAGTAACAGGATCAATGGGCTTGACTCTGTAGGAGAAAAACCCTTGAAGACTCTTCATGAGTTATGCTGTAAAACATGGCCGCCTCTAGCCCCATATGACTACTTAAACTCAAATAAAATAAAATTTAATTAAAACCTAGTTTTTTTTTTTTCAAGTTTACCAGCCATGTACTACTTACTTAATGGCCACCATGGCCAGAGCCTTGGTGTTGTTCAGTGCAGACCCAGAGCATCCCCACAGTGGTTGTTCTACCGGACAGCAGGTGAGTTTGTAGAACACTGATTAAGCGCAAGCTCAAAGGAACATCAGTGGAACACCTGGAGGAAGAATATGGCGAAGAAAAACCGGGGAACCCAGGCCATAGGAGGAAAACTAGAAAACACGCATCACAGTAAAGAGCACTTTAAAGGAAGAATTTATATATTAGTTCCACCTTGGACAAAAGCCCCACACAGAGCTAGCAGGCACTCAAACCAGTTTGCTCTGCAGCCCAGAATTTGTGTTCCCACATGGCCTGCAAAGGACTTCTTTTTCTTACAGTCACGAACAAGCCCTGAATTTGGCCCTTCCTATAAAGAAACCTTGAGAAGGACAAATGATAGCCACAGCTAGGGAAGCAGACGCCTAGAGGCTTGCTCTCCCTTCCTTCCCTCAGAAAAATTAAAAAGAAAAACTTTTAAAATCATATGTAAACAGACAAGGCACACTCCTGCCTGTGCCAACACACACCTCTCCAACAGGCCACTGCCTGCATACCTACGCAACTTCCTGTTTGCTTGTGCAATTACCTAAAGTTCACAGAAGAATGCATGTTCTGAGTGCAGCCTTTTCTGGCCCACACATGTATGTGCATATTTTGAAAGTGCAAATGAGGCAGAGAGCACAGCTCTTTAGTGTAGCCCTAAGGGGTACATTATTCTGATCAGCACTAACACGGCCGTCCTACACTAAGGCATCAGCTCTAGGTTCCACTAGAGGCCACGATGTTAAACAAGCAAACAAACCCGGTTCTCCCAAGGCCTACAACTTTCTCCTGCCCTTCACTCGTGTCTCCTCTTATTAAAGTCCTACTGACTCCAAAGGGCCCACTTTCTCCTAAATGTCTCTCCAAATTCTTCTTCAGATTCCTGACTCACACCGCAGGAATGTGCATACGTGTCTTGGTGTCTTAATAATGACCTTGTCTTTTTAAGCTGCCTTCTAACTCTAATTTCACACACTAACTCCTGAAACCTTGTTCTGGTGTACCTTCTCCTGTAGTGGTCCAGCCAGGTGTTCAACTAACCACTTCCCCTTCCCCCCTCCTCCACCTCCACCCTTCAACACAAATGAGTCATATTTACCGGCCTTCCTTGTAGTTTTAATCAACCACATAATCAAGTCTCAGCTACTGCAGAGGTAGGAAGTGACATAGATTTGTGTAGCTATCAACCCTCACCATCGGTGAGGCTTCTTTTTGCAGCACTTAATGCACAGAAAACATAGCAGAAGAGGGTACAAAAAGATTGTAAGAAGCAGAGGTTTGGTGGACTGCAGTTAAGCAAGGGCTCCTGGACATGACGAGGTGAAAAGGTAAGGGCTTTTCTAGGTACTCCTTTACTTTGAATAATGACACAGAGATATAGTTACTAAAAGCTTCAAGGCACTATTGCTGGGCAGACCCTGAGCTACTCTAACCTGACAATGCTGACCTGACCTACTTCCCAGGCACATAGCTGCCATTTTGGGCTCTCGCTGGCACTTCCTTTTTCATTTGTGTCCTGATGTTGATGCTTGGTCCCACCTGAGACCCTCTCTTATTCTCAGGGCACAGAAGTGCTGACTTATCCTCTCCTGCCAAACTATAGGCTATTTAGCCCTTTATTTAACCAATCAGGAGGTAATGGAGAACAATGTTGTATAAAATACTGCATCATACCAAAGTCCCAACCATAACTAGATCTCTGGGGACATAAATCAGCACATGGATGCACAGTGCACAGTAACATCCCCCAACAACATGGATGTGAGTTCATGCATTCACAGCAGCTATGACTGCTTGCATAAGACAGACATAAGTATGACTGTTTGCATAAGACAGACATAAGAAGCCAGGTGTGGTGGTGCATGCCTTTAATCCCAGAATTCGGGAGGCAGAGGCAGGTGGATTTCTGAGTTCGAGGCAAGCCTGGTTTACAAAGTGAGTTCCAGGAGAGCCAGGGATACACAGAGAAACCCTGTCTCGGACCCCCCCCCCCAAAAAAAGACAAAACAAAACAAAACAAAACAAAAAAAACAAAAGACAGACATAAGATCAAGCCAGTCATTCCTGTATGAGAGGGAAGGACTCATGAGCCCTGACCCCTAGTTGAGGAGCTATTAGCAGTTGATGGTTGGGGTGGTAGTAGTCATTTTTTTTAGGGACATGGTCCCTGGTAGGTTTTTCCCATGTTCGACTGTTTTCCCCCTCACCTATGACAATATGGGCATTATTGATTGTTTTGGTATTTAAAAACATTGCTTTTTAAAAGGATAGGAGGTAACCCTCTGGAGGGAAGAGCACACCAATTGGTTGTCCAGTGCTACATAGTCATCCCTGAAAACATACACAGGTTAACAGTATATGGACTCAACAAGTTTTTTATATATATATATATATATATATATATATATATATATACACATACATACATATATACACATGCATACATATATACACATACATACATATATACACATACATACATATATACATACATGCTAGCATGTAATAATAATTGATGAACAAAAATAAACCATGACTGAAAGAGACAGGAGGAGGGCATACGGGAGAGCTTGGAGGGAGGGAAGAGAAGGGAGGATGCTTTGATTACAATACAAACTCAGAAATGACACCAAAAAGAAAGAGATATAATGTTTAGTGGGTGCTAATAGGGGATTAGGAGACATTGGAAGAGGTAGTCAGAGATAGCTTTGATCAAAATATCTTGTATGCATGCATGAAATTCTCAAAAAAAAAAACAAACTGAGAAAGTATTAAAGTTGGGTAGTGGTATTATGACTCCTCTAGGTTGGGACCATTAAGAGCAGATATTCCTTTTATATAGTTGCTTATAGTTGTGTTCTCCCATATGCTCTCTGGAAGCAAAATATTCAGTAAAAGGCCCTATGGGAGTACATGGCAAAGCAATTAGATAGAAAAGACAAGGGCTGAGTGACCTTGTGGAGCAGAGGTCCTCACTCTTGGCTCCTATCTTTACTCAATGATGAGAAAAAGAAATAAACATTGGCATGATAAAACACTAAGATCTGAGGTTTATCAGAGCAATGGACAACAATGCTGCTGTGGTCAAGTAAACACGGGATTACTAGTTATTCCTCTGTATCCTAACGTGCTTTGTGGTTTGGCAATGCCCATCAAATGTAGATGTCTGTTATTGATACTTTGGACAGTGGCTTAAACACTTGACCAGCTTTGGCACAAGAAATAGAGAAGTGACAATCTGTCTATTCCAAAAACAGACCTCAGGAGATCTTACACGTCTTAGATCATAGTCTGAGAATTGTATCCTGGTCAGAATTGCAGCCATGCAAGCCCACTGAAAGTTGAGAACCAATATAGTGAACAGCCAAAGTGTCCTGACTAACAGAAAATTGAAAGAGGTTGACCCAACATTTTCCAAAACACCTGGGACTAAAAATCATACCATCCAGAAAGCAGGAGAAAAAGAGGCTAGGGACAAGACACAGTATGCTCACCTCCTAACATTCACATCTTCTCCCAATAAATTAACTGTGAATTTGTGAATGGATTAATCCACTGGTGATGCTAAAGCTCTCACCATCAAAACACATCCTGAATGTTCCACCTCTCACGATGGCTTCAATGAAGACCAAGCTTAAGAGCTCTTGGACGACATTACAAATCTAAACCCTAATAGTCACAGGAGCCTTGTGGAAAGGTTTTTCTGTCCATGCTAATTTGGTTTTCATTGTAAGCCCTCAAATATTAATAACAGTGGGGGTTTAAGTAGTATAATGAATACCCTGGGATAGTATGAAATTCAAGTGTAAAGCATTTGACTATTATGTACAAATTCCTGAGTATTATCTACAGTAAAGCTTTAGATATATATGAACATTTTCTCTCTTTGAGTCAGGAACTTGCTATGCAGCTCCAGGCTGAACTTAAACACTGACTCCTCCTGCACCAGCCTAAGTGCTGGGATAATAGATCCTAAACACTCTTACATATAACTGCTATTTATCTTCCATGAGTTGAGGAGCTAACATGTAATACCAGATATGGCAGTGAAAGACTGGGATGACTATTGGACATCCCTGTTACCTGACCCTAAATTTCTGTGCCTTAAAATACCTGTTTATTCCTCTATGTGATAGCTAATGGTAGTTTAAAATTTTACCTGCTTTCTCTTGGGCTCATAGGAACATACAAATAACCGTAGAAAAGATTGATAACATGAAATTTAAAAAGTTAGACTACTGGGAATAAGATTCTGAAATACGGTTTCTGATTTGTGCTCTGTATTTTAGTCAAACCACTGAATATTCTTCTATGTGCCTACCTTAATTATATTTATTGCTCATATAAATGAATACTGAATTTGGCTTAGATATATTTATTTAAATATTTGTTTAAGTATTTATTTGAATATTCGGATATATTTAAACATATTTGACTTTAAATATATTTAAAGAGAAATTTTTAACATTACCCTTTTATTAGAAAGACATAAACATAAATAATAGCATCCTTGTAAATTATCCTTTGAATAAGAATGGCTCCATAAGAAAAGGCATTTGCTTTTAAGCCTGACAACCTCAATTTGGGCCCTGGGACTCATATGGTGAAAGAAGAGAAATTATTACCACAGGTTGTTCTCTAATCCCTACATGTGTGTCACACACACATGCACACACGCACACACACACACACACACACAGGAGCAGACTCATGAGCACATTCATCCAAATAAATTAATGAATAATATAAGTGTAATGCTAAGTAAATAGAGACATGTGGCCCTATATACCACAAGAAATCATTTCTGTATTCTCAGGAATATTGATTCCCCCCCCCCTTTGGAAAACTATCCTAAAGGAAAGGAAAGTAGGGACATTTGGAAATCTTCTATACTGATAAAAAGAGGTCTCAACTCACCAAAGCCTTCATCAATACTGATTAAACCATCTATTATTTCACTTCTGGCATGTCTACAGGATGATAAAGTTTCATCTACCTGTCTCCCACTAGGAGGGGCATGTATATTTTTACCTTAATTGATATTTGTGCCAGAATACCAGCCTTGGGCTTATAGGAGGCTCATCAAGAGGAGGTAAAAGAGGAGAGCCCACTCATTCTATGCACTGCAGTTCTTTTGCCCCTTCCTGAATGATAGGTTCTGCCTCGTGCAGGTTCAATATGGGCAGATAAGCAGCAGCTGGTTTGATTAGAAATCTCTTCTCATTGCCTTCCAGCAGGAGATAGCTTTGTGAAGTGTCTGTACATCAATTCTAGCAGTGAGGACCTCCTCCTTCATATCAGAGAGTTGATGTTATAGAATTCATCATAGAGTGCAACTTTAAAATGCTTTACTCTTAAGCTGCTAAAACCTGCAAATGAAGGACTACATTTTCATTCTTTGATAGTTTCACATGTGCATGTAATGAATGTTAGACCTTTGCAGGCCCTATTACTCCCCCACTTCTGCAGAGGTCCCTCCTACTTCTAAGTCTTTTATGTATATGTGACCCACTGAGCTTCTCTGATTTTTAACACCACCTTTTAAAGGTTTATTCTTTCTCTAGCTCTCTATGTCTTGCCCTCTCTTCTTTTCCTGTTCATTCCTTCCTTCCCTTTCTCCTCCCTCCATCCTGCTCCAGTCTGGCCAATAACCTACTATGTAGCAGACTTTCAGTGATCCTCCTGCCTCAGCCTCTCTAGTGCTGGTATAGCAGACATGAGCTAATGGGAAATGTCACTTAATCCCTTATAAGTATCTCAGAGTCTCCACTAAGAAAGGTTGATGACATTTCGAGCACCACATTGAATTTACCTCTGTAGGTTGAGGAGCAAAAGATAGAATTGGATGACTCTGAAACATACATTATGTAAAGTCTGAAAACAGTGGGTACCTAAACAGCTTTTTCCTTCACATGCTGAAGCAATGTATCAACACCAACAGCATCTTCAGACCCATTCATACTTGAAAAGAAAGCAAAGCACATTTGTAGTAACAATTTTGTAATTTTTTTCTTTAAAAAACACAGAAATATTATAACAATGTGTTTTTTATTTAATCCCAGGTGTGGAATATGGGGATGGCTTAAATTGCCCACAGCAGCTGACTATGATTTGCCTAGTGCTCCAGCAGGAGTGTGGTTTTGTGAGCTCTAGATAGTTTTGGTGATTTTGTGACATTTGGAATTCTGTGAACTTTTCAAAGGATAGAAAAATAAATGCTAGGAACCCTAGAGATTTGGGTGGTGGTTTTTAGTCATTCGGGTGGATTGTTGGTGGTTTTTGGTTAATGTTGGTCATAGTTTGTTAAGTCGTTATGCACAAACAAGTAACAAGAAGAAAACATTAGATATCCCGATGGCAAAGGTCTAACTTGCCCCAAAGAACCTGATGACCCTAATCATTAGGAAGTTGTCTAACTATAACAGTCCCCCCCCCCTTTCCAAGCCCTGACTTATTCAGGATCTCTTTCCTTTTTTTTCTTTTTTTTTAATCTCCTATCTGGTGTTAGGGGGTTGAAAGGGTAGATGAAAAGGAGTGGAGAAGAATGGAAGAAAGAAGAACCCACAACGTAGCAAAGAACTAATTACACACATTGTTCTTAAAAGTTCCATCTTTGCTTCAGTATTCTTTCATGACACTAAGCATTACTTAAATGCAGTACATCATTGATTATTTGATTATGTGAATGACATCTAGTTTTCTGCTTGTCTACAAGGTCTTCTGGAACAATCTATTTTTATTTGACAGCTTCTTTCTTCTTCTTCTTCTTCTTCTTCTTCTTCTTCTTCTTCTTCTTCTTCTTCTTCTTCTCCTCCTCCTCCTCCTCCTCCTCCTCCTCCTCCTCCTCCTCCTCCTCCTTCTTCTTCTTCTTCTTCTCCCTTCTCCTTCTCCTTCTTTTCTCCTTCTCCTTCTCCTCCTCCTTCTTCTTCTCCTTCTTTCTTATTTTTTCCTCTTCTTCTGTAGTTTCACTCAAGGATTTATGCACTTGTCTCAAGCAGCACTTTTCTGCATCAATAACTCTTAACTTTAATATGCACACAAATCACCAGTGAAACCTTTGTTAAAATTCAGATCTGGAAGCTGGGCAAATAGGTTACTATTGCTGAGTTTGCCTAACAGGTACAAGTCCCTGGATTTAATCCACAGGCCAGGAAGAGATTCCAGTGCATAGGTAAGGACTAAGACTGTCTTCTAGCATTCCTCACTTAATACTGGGATTTTGGTTCTCACAAGCGTCTACAATGGGCTTATACCAAATCATATTTCCTAACTCTCAGAATTTGACTCTGAAAAATAGTGAAGCTAGAAGATAGGCAGAGGTTTATATCTTTTTACATCCATATCTGTATCTGTAGCTATAGGCTGTAAGCAAGTCTATGAAATGCCAAAGGTAATGTCATCTGACTGTTCTGATTGAGGTCAAGACATTATTTATGCTGCCCCGGGAAATAGAATTTACATCTAAATCACTTTCTAAACAGGATTGACTCTAACTTCTTCACACAATTCTGTTTGCTTTCCTTAGCCAACTCTGCTACCATGTCACCATCTTAAAGGTACAATAACGAAGACTAAATAATGGATGTGTCATTGACTGATCTGATGCCGCATGATAAGGCCTACAAAAGCTAGAATTTTAGTTATTTGACCAATATGCACCTTTAGAGGTTGATAACAGTAGGAGATATGCAGTGCCCAAAGAAGGACAGCATGTCCAAATGATGAAGCAGCTGAGAGACTGAGATTGTTTAAGGAAACAGCTTTCATGATCACAGTTAATCAAGTGAATTTCTATCACCATTCATCTGTGCTCTTAGAAACCTTGTTTCCCATGTTTTGCTGCAAAAGAAAAAAAAGTATCATCCAAACACAGCCTGGTGGTATACAGCAGTAATGTATAGACAATTGGAGTGTCTAAGCCAAATGCATCATGAGTTCAAGGCTAGCCTAGTCTACAGATTGAGACAGTGGTGTTTGGCTTGATGTATGCGTGCACGTGTGTTTGTGTGTGTGTGTATGTGTTCTGCACTTGAGTGTGTATGGGGGACCTGTATCTATATGCACACATATGAAAGACAGAGCAGGATGTTATATGTCTTCTTCTATCACTCTATTACCTTGAAACAGGCTCTACCACTGAGCCAGAAGCTTCTAGCTTCTTTTAGGTTAGCCCAGCATTTAATGTGTGTGCTGGACATTCAACTTCAGGTCCCCATATTTGTGGAGCTGGCACTCTTGCCCAGGGAGCAATCTCCCTAGCCCAAAACTCTATGTTTAAAAAATTGTGCTTCATATATTGATAGAAATATATAGAAATCAAATGTTAAGAAATAAGGGCTGACTCCAGTCTCTCAGCTGGGAGAGATAACTGAAGTCATTTTGCCTCCTGGAGCTTTGTTAACTAAGTTTCCACTTCTGACTCTTCAACCATTGCAGGCATCCCTTTACCTGAAATACCTGCAGACCAGAAGCTGCTTACATCTAGGGAGCTACACAGTACCAATATCCCTGCATCCATACCCCCTTATACAGGTGACTCCTTGGTCACTGCATCTCAAGGCTAAAAGGCATCCTATGCAGAGGGAAAACAAGGACCTCAGCACCAAGATAACTCCCCCAAGGTCATATGGTTCTTCAAAGGCAGAATAGAGGCACAAGCCTGATTCACAGTATAATGTTCTGCAAGGCTACTCAGGAACTCAGGAAAGCAGGTTGGAAAGGCCACATCACAGCTGCCTGTGTACTAGTCACGTGGAGCTCCTCATAGATCAGGAGTATACACATGCACACACACACACACACACACAGAGAGAGAGAGAGAGAGAGAGAGAGAGAGAGAGAGAGAGCACCACATACTCCATCCCCTCTATAGTGCCAATACATAACAAGAGCTTTATAAATGCCTATGAAAAGAAAATAGGAGGTCCTTTTGCACTTCTCTTAGTTCAAGACATATGTGTACGTGCTCATACTCTTGAGCAATGTTGTCTGCAGTGTCCTTCCCAAACTTCTTTAAAATTTATCTATAATACTCAGAGAATGCTCACAGCATACTTGAGACGCTATTCCTTAAGGCCATTTTCAAGTGAATATATGGCACCTCATATAGGATGTTTTATGTCATAGGAATCCAAAGCTTGTAGTACCTCTGCAGGAATAGGGGCCAAAGAAAGTTGTGCCTCCAATGGATCAGGGACCAAGGAAACACAGTAACAATTACTTTATGACCTTTCCCTGTCTCAATTCCCAACCAGTGTTTCTTGGAATCCCCTCTCAAATAAACTCATTACACCAAAATCTCATTTTAAGACGTGTGTCAGAGGAATTCAAACCAAAGTTTGGGATATTAACTCGGTAGTTAATAAAACTTGCAAAGGGCCCTAAGAATTCTCCAGTACATGACAACTGACTTTGTATCTGGCTCACTCCTAGTTTGGGTTTCCTCCAAAGCAAGTCCTGACAGAAGGAGTTGGATGGTTATGCTTTGTTTGCAGAGTACCCCAGGGAGCTGAAGTGAGACAATGAAGTAATGAGACAGGAAAATGCAATCAACTACAAAGTATCTTCATGAGTTACCAAACATTGGGCCTAATCCCATTAGGGGAGCCCTGAATTTCCATATGGAACAGGCAGACAATAAACTTGGTGTTCACTCTCTAACATTGGTCTAGGGAGTTGGCTATTTTGTCTTCCAGCAGGTCCCAGGGGTCACTGAACATGATCTCAGGCAAAGATCTCAAGGTTTAGAGAAGGTGCTTACAACTGATCTTAGGGATCAACAACATTTCACTAAATCCAAGTGTTGCTCTGTGTGACACGCACTGCTCTTGCTCTCCCTCACAAATATCCCCAAGCAGAATTCTGGGCTTGCCTTGGTTTCCCCCAAACTCCATCCACCCCCACAGAAAAGCTTCCAGATAAACTGGAAAGAAAGCCCAGTAAGAAATGCAACCAGCAGAAGAAATCTTACCCCGAGTCCTGTCTATCCCAGTCATGCAACAGGCCTAACTAAATGCTCAGTGGTCATGTCAGTCCCATGCCTGCTCTGTCTTCAACACCCTTGTCCGGCCACCACATCTCACCCCAGAGGCCAAGCTGCTGTCAGGCTCGTGGGACCGCACAGGTCCTTTCTTTGATGCCTCCCTGTTCAGTGTCACTGAGACCGACTGATCGGGGGCTCCTGAGGTCAAGACACTATCAGGAGTAAGGTTTCTTAAGTGCCATGTGTGAGACACCATCTGACACTGTTTATATATCGATTTAGCCCCTTATTGACCATGGGACAGAAGTTAAAAGCATTGCTTTTGGAACTCAAATGTGTTAACTTCTGAAGTGATGTTTGAATAAAGGTTAAGGAGAGCCCAAAGTTTTGATCTGCTGATTAGAAGGGGGAGGGGGTTAAGAAAAAGAAAGAAAAGAGAAAAGAAAAGAAGGAAAAAATGTGTACTTTTTTTTTCCAGAAATGAAGTTAGATTATTTTTACTAAAATCAAGAGACCAGCCTGTAATTAATCTGTCAGCTTTGGAGTTGACATAGGATGCCTACAGAGTGTGTGATTTCTGTAACCACCAGAATAGTTTCCTTTAAAAATTCAATTGCCAAGTCCCAAAGTCACTCAGTAAAAGAAGCAATCTCCATATTTAACAGACCAGGGTCAGGAAGAAAAAGCACTCATTGAATTTAGACCCATTGACCAATAATGACTACAATGTTGTCAAATGTAAATCAAATAAAACAGAACCCCTTGCTTAAAAGTCAGTCACTAATGACAAACTGGCTGCAGAGTAAAAGGACACAAACAACCCCCAAACTAGGATTGTTGAAACGAGGGGTGCATTCTCTGAAATGGTTTGGGGGTATATAACATGAGGAAGCTGGAAAATAGACTCCTCGCCACCTTCTTAAAGTGTGATACGTCTGGAATCTGTATGTTACACTGGGATAAACAAATGCTTAGCTGATGTGTTTCTTATCTACCACATGGTACTATAGGAAGGCAATTAAGATAATTAGATATAAGAGGAACCAGCTCTTCTGATTAGGCCCAGAGACTGGGCAGGATGGAGATTCAACAAGTAGAAATTGCATTTGGCAGGTATGAGTTCTTGCAGAAAAACAGACAAGACAGAGACTGGAGGCCTCTTGTGCACCATTCAGAGAGAGTGAGCTGGGGTATAAATCAGTGAGAGCTGGAACTAGTGTACCATGACTAAAAAATAACAGCAAAAAGGAGCATTTCCAGCTTTAGTCTTTAAGGAGTAACCAAAATTGGTGCAGGTTTGCTAGATGAGATGTCAATAGCAAATGAATGTTTTGAAGGGACAATGAATTCAAAATAGACATCCAAACCCACCAAAGTCCACTGTTTTAATTTAGATGGTGCCCCCCCCCACGACACAGCACTTATGTCACAGAAACAAATTTATTAGACACATCTACATGGTCTTCCTTATCTGTATGAGTTATATCTGCCTAGCCTGATATAAACAAAAAGCTGCAAATAACTGAATAAGGAAACGATTCAAAATTAAAACCAGGTTAAAGTTCTCCCTTGCAAACACCACTTTCCCCATTGTTACACAAAATCCAACAGTTTCTCATTAAGAAAAGTGCTGCTTCCTGATTCAGTGCCAGTGGATGGCTTCATTCATTCATCTGTCCTTGGTCGTCAGCTCCTAGGAAAGGGACAAGCTATCGAACATGCTACAAGCAAAAAGCAAGCCATTCTGTCAATAAGAGGATTGAGTTGTCTCTCCTTGTTTACTTCTAAGAATCGGGTAGTTTTGTAAACAAGACTGGCTGGGAAACACATGCCCAGCTCCAGTCAACACCTGCCTTTGAAAATTCAAAGGGTCTCCTGTCAACAGTCCAATCTCCAGGGTATCAGGTTCCCACTTACCTTTTTGAACATAAGCAATTAGTCAGAAAGACAATCCTTCAGGACTTTATGTCACTGCGTTCTAGGAAGCAACCACACTGGGAATTCCTGACCTTGCTCTTAAAGCTCCTGAAAATAATTCTACCACATCTTCAAAATTTCTATAGTAATGATGGTTCTACTAAAAATGGATTAAATAATTCAATAAACAGATTTTTAAAGCAATTGAATCTAGTGCCTTGTATATTCTATGCAAGTACTCTATCCAAAGCCTGCTTTTGAAATTTTATTTTGAGACAAGGCCTCACTATGTCACCCAGGCTAGCCTTGAACTTGTGATTGGGGTGGGGCATAAGCTTTTCTTTTCTCATGCTTCCTTTGAATTGTAATATAAGACACTTTCCTGACATATTCCCTATATACAAAGAACTAAACTAATCCTAAATGCAGTAGCATCTATCTACACAGAGCGCCTGCATCTCCAAAGCACCAAGAGTTTCATAAAGCAACAGTTCTGTCCTGTGCTCACATCATCAGCGCGATTAAAGCATATATGCCATCCTGATATACAGAGCAGGAAAACTGAGCTATCCAGAGGTTAAGCCAAATTTCAGGTTGCTTTTCCCAACTGAAGAGGTTATATACTCACTTACTGGGCTGCCTTCTCCTATTAAAAGTACAAAACACAAAAATGCTCTCACACTTCTTGAAAATTGAAGACGAATAATGGCTACCTTAAAGCAGAAGGAAATATTCACTCTTATAATCTCATCACAATACACATTGCTTTCAGTTCTTTAAAACAAATCTAGGAAGTGGGAATCCAACTACCCTATGATTGGATGGGACATCTGCTCCACGGTGGGAAGGGGAGGGAGGACAATGACCCATACCTCATACTATAAGCTCCACAAACAACCCAGGTCTGAGGAGGCTGTAAGCACAAATTCAGAACTTATTCCTGAAGTTTAACTAAATCGACATAGCAGTGAACTGCCTTCTAAATGTCTGTGTTTTATTCTCATTGTCTTAGGGCTGCTATCGCTGTGAATGATAAAATATCATGACCAAAGCAATTCAAGGAAAGGGGGATTTTTTGGCTTATACTTCCAAGTTACTGTTCATCATCAAAGCAAATCAGGAACTCAAACAGGGCAAGAACCTGGAGGCAGGGGCTGATACAGAAGCCCAGGAGGAGTGCTGCTTACTGGCTTGCGCCTCGAGACTTGCTAAGCCTCCTTCTAACAGAACCCAAGACCAGCAGTCCATGGATGGTACCACTCATAATGGGCGGGGAGGGCCCTCCCTATCAAACACTAATTAACAAAATGTCCTATGGGCTTGCCTACTGCCTAATTTTATGGAGGCATCTTCTCAGTTGAGGCTTTCTCCTCTCAGATGACTTAATTTGTGTTAAGTTGACATAAAACTAGCCAGTACAGTCAGACAAACCTGTTGGAACCTTAGCAGAAAAGCCCCTCCCTGAAATGACCAGCAGAAGATGCCACGGGGACTCTTGGCTTCATAAGATGCAGCAAATAACCCCTTAATAAGATATTTTATGCCACTCACCTATGGCTCAGGAAACATTGAAGAAGAGAGGAGGGAAGTATGAAAGAGATGGAAGACAGGGTGAAAAGGCTACAACACGCCATTTACTAGTTTCAAATTAACTTTTGCCATTATTAACACATAACAACTATAGTTACCTGCACTGGGCACACACAGACACCTAGGAACTATTCTCCTGGAGTGGGTGGGGTTCTTGGAACCCTACCCTTTACCTCTGAAATATTGGGATTTTTATTGACTCTTGGAAAGGGAGAACCCCTGTCGTTAGTTGTGTACCCACTGCTGAACCCACCATGCTCCAACAAAAACCTGGAGAGCTCCGAAGCAATGGGAAGCCACACAACTCTGGTCAGACTCGTGGGTCATAAAACAAAGTGAATAAATGTGGAAAGAACAGAAGGATTTGTGGGAAGGATTAGTGCTTAACTGGAGTGATAGGTATGCGCGGGGGGGGGGGGTGAAAGGGGGGGTGAAAGAGTGATCAGTGTGCACTGTGTACCTGTGGAATAGTTCTTAAAAAGAAGTATAATTGTTAAAAGTGTGCCCACCTACTTCCATTTCTATATAGGATATCAATGTTTGGTGAAACAAGGCTGAGACTTAGCAGGAGAGACAGAAAGAAATAAGATGTTTTAACACAATAGTATTACCTCCAGTCTAGCTAGAAAAGGATCTGCAAACACACTGGAACAACACAAACTCAAGCACCATTTCAGATACAGTGCTGCTTCTCATCACCACCTACAGCAATCTAACAAGAGCAGGACCTCCAGTTTCCATCTGAGGAACTTGAAGCTTGGGAAGATGAGTGGATTAAACAAGGATGTTCTCACAAAGGAGGTGATCTACTGTTCCCAAAAGTCCTCAGAAAAGCAATCTGCCTTTGATTTCAAGGAAGGCAAAAAGAAGGGTCTCATATGAGCCAACATAAGTGCATCTCTTAGGAAAATCCATCACAAATTGCTGATACTGAACTACTTTCAACCCACAAGATGGATATGGGATAGTGGATTCAGACCATCACTGCAAGAGTTTTTCACACGTGCTTGGGGAAAATACCTCAAAGGCTGTGTACCAAGGGTAAGGTCAAGAGCTGCCTTTGAAAAGACAACAGAGGGCTTTGATGAAAGAGGCCAGCAGATCCAGAACTGTAATTTAAAAGCGCACCACTTCATAATGAGCTTAGTGAGAAAGGGTGTGTTCCCACCACTGAAGAAGAAACTTTTTTTCCCAAGCCCTTCTAGGACTTTGCGCTCCCCATTCATCCTTTCTGATCAAATTCATCCTTTAGGTAAACACAGGAGGGATTAGAGACCTTTAATTGGCTTTGGGGGGAAGGAATGGTAATCTGAGATGCCAGGGCAGGAACTACCTTGTGTCTTGTGGGAGAGAAGTTGGGAGAGAAAAGGAAATGTTTGCAATCTGACAGCCTGTTCCCAGCCAAAGAGGACAGCATTCAAGAAGAGGCAAGATTGCTCAGTCATTCACCGAATTTGGCTGTGACCTATTCACATGTCATTTGGATTTTTGTCTGCCGAGCTTTCTGTGTGAGAAATGGGCAACCTAAAGTCTTGGCTGGTGGCTTTCCTACTTTTAGCATGTGTCAGGTTGAAGGAGGGGGTTCTTAAGATTTGGTTTCTAGACTCTGTCCCAGAGAATATGATGAAGTGAGTCTGTGATAGGTCCCAAGGATTTGTGTTCCTAACAAGTTCCCGGGTAACATTGGTCAATGTTATTGACCAATGCTATTGTTCAAGAAACAAACTATAAAAACCAGTAGCCTCACTTCCGGCTGTGAACAGCTGCATTGCATTTTCTCTTTGTGCAGTGCAATTACTTGGGCTGTATCTGAATGTGCAGAAGCCACTTTCGATCCAAGGACACAAATTGAACAGGAGTGTGACAATGGTGTGCTAAATTCTAATATAAGTCAAGCCACAATGCAATTGATTCCATGAGAAACCTCTAACAGTTTCTGACCAGCTGGTATATGTTAAGAATATGCCAAGTATCTAACCTATGTTATCATGAGGTTTATGTGTTGATGTTATGCTCTTATAGAAATGTAGACTCTGAACCTCATTAGATTAAACCCATGGTCACTTGGCCAAAAAATGACCAGTTGGCAATAAGTTCATGACTCTCGCTTATTCACTGTGCATTTTCTTCCCTGAATCCTAGAAAAAGTGGATCAGGAAGAAAGATCCACCTCTATGTCACTTGATAAAAGAATAAATATGCGTGGATGGGAAATCTCACAGTTCTTTCTTCACTCTGGTTCTTTCTATCTTCTTGGGCAGCTCAATGTTTTCCTTAATCCAAGTCTCACCTTTCCATACCTGCTAAATGTGAGGAAATGCTTAATGTGCTAAGGGCAGAAGGGTAGGGAAGGGGATGATACCCTGATACCAGAGACCTTATCACATTGTTTATCTCTCCTTGTTGAAACAAACACCAAATTTCTCATGGGAACAGCACACAGTGCTTGGGGACTCTGGCATAGGAAATGTTGTTGATGGTTTGGGTCTCAAAGAGCTGTTTGCAAGGGATGGAACACCTTGTCAGGGAAAGGTCTCTTGATTTTATGACACAGCACTCTTGCATTGTCTGCCTTGTCTCTTTGATGTTGTTGGTGGAAAAGAAGCAGGAGGAAAGAGCCCCAGAGACACCCTGCTCTTATCTGAGGAGAGGGTTATTTTTACCATCACCACGCAGCTTTGATGAGCTACTTACTAGTCTCATAACTTGCTCCTTCATCCTAAAACTTCCAGCTTCATAGTCTGATCCAAGACCTAGCTTAAGTGACTTTCTCAATACTGTGTCCCCAGAGTAGGTATTCCTGGTACTTCCCTCTCTTGGAAAGCTGTTGAAACTTCTCAAAAAAAAAAAAAAAGGGTATATAATATTCAAACTTCATGAACCATGTCAATGACTAGTCACTGGGTCTAGAAGAGTAATGAGTTATTCTACCTTTGTCATAGTTCGCACCTTCACCTTGCTGGATTAGAGTACATAGAGGAGTGGCTACATATGTACCTCTCCCGTGGTGCACACATACCCTCTTTCCCTAGTCAATCGCCCTGCATTTTGACCATTCTCAAACCTGTTCAAATAGTTCCACATCAAATATCACTCACCCTCTGTGCTCAGCTTCTTACACTACAACAAAATCCCTAGGAGCTATAAGCTCATATAACAAGAAAATCTTTACTTGAGATCACCATTTCAGAGTCTGAACTTCACTGCTTAAGAATGGGAGACAGCAGACCCAGATGTAGCTGTCTCTTGTGAGACTATGCCGGGGCCTAGCAAACACAGAAGTGGATGCTCACAGTCAGCTAATGGATGGATCACAGGGCTCCCAATGGAGGAGCTAGAGAAAGTACCCAAGGAGCTAAAGGGATCTGCAACCCTATAGGTGTAACAACATTATGAACTAACCAGTACCCTGGAGCTCTTGACTCTAGCTGCATATGTATCAAAAGATGGCCTAGTTGGCCATCACTGGAAAGAGAGGCCCATTGGACACACAAACTTTATATGCCCCAATACAGGGGAACGCCAGGGCCAAAAAGGGGGAGTGGGTGGGTAGGGGGGTGGGGGTGGGTGGGTATGGGGGACTTTTGGTATAGCATTGGAAATGTAAATGAGCTAAATACCTAATAAAAAATGGAAAAGAAAAAAAAAAAAAGAATGGGAGACAGCGCACCATGATGGAAACACAGTGCAAAGCAAAACTATCTGTATTCAAGAAGCTCAAGAGAGCTATGTGGGGGCTGGGATTCATAAACTCTCAATGGAGGCTTCTTGAGGCTCCACTTCTTGAAGGTTGTATCACCTCCCTATGATGTCACCCTGTGGGCTACTCATCAACATAGGCCTTTGTGGGACATTCAAATTATGGCATCAATTTATCCAGATTTATTTGTAGGTATTTATTCTGGAAGCATTTAGGTAAAACAAAGAAGCATAGCTCATATCAAAATGCTGGAAACAACTGAATGTATAGAGTGGTGAATAAGGAACTGCTTAAATAACTCAATGGAATGCAATAGGAAAGCAAATAGGTACTAAAGATGAGACAATCTACTTGTGTAATTAGGCAAATATAGAATGCTAGTATTCAGATAGAAAAATAGAGCATTGATGAAAACATGAAGCCTCCGTAACACCTCTGTATGGAGTTATAAGAACATAGGAATCCTGTTGGTCATTTTAGACCAGCATCATGTAACACAAATCAAGTACAGGTTGGGCATCCTTAGCCCAAAAATTCCAATCTGAAATTCAAAATTCTTAGAATATCAGTAGTATGCTTTAAAAATCATATCATCCACATTTTATATTTCAATATTTTTACATTAGAGAAGCTCAACCAGTTAGGTTGAGGCAAATATTGCAAAATCTGACACACTTGAAAGCAAAAGTGGTACTTATGAGTCCAGTTTAGGAAAGGTACACACCACCTGCCCAGGTGGCATTCGCTTGGCCTTCCTGAGAGGCCTTGAGATGGAACATGGACACTCCTCCATGTAGCCTAAAATAGGCTCAAGGGGAAAATGAAATTACGTGGAACAAATCTTACATTTACCTTTGTCTTCTTCCTGCCACAAACATGACTCTTTATAGTTCTCAATCTGCAGTTTGTAAACTACTACTGCACCTAGAAGAATCTGATTCTAGGCTTCTCATCAGGGAACATGTCAGTCAACTGCCAGGTTTGTCCAGTACCCACATTGGAAACCCTCAGTTTTTGTTTATTTGTTTTTTGTTTATTTTTTTTTTTTGAGATAGGGACTCACTATATAGCTCTGGCTAGCCTGGAACTTGCTTTGTAGATCAGGCTGGACTTGAACTCAAGAAAGCAATTTACCTCCCTCTCCCAAGTACTGGGATTAAAGGCATGTGCCACCATACCTGGCCCTTTCTTTTCTTTTGCCAAAACCTTTAATCATGGCAGCAGCAGTGACAGCAGTGGCACTGGTGTCCCCTGTCCTGAGTGCTCACTTGCTCAGCACTGCACTGTACTCTCGAAGTACAAGAAGAAACAGGTGAAAGACTTCTGGGGGTCTCGCCCTATGCCATTCTGCTCTCCAGAGTTTCACAATGGAATGTGGGGTCAGCATGAAAAAATCCTACTTAGGTTTACAGAAACACTGTGATCATTATCATTTCTGGGCTTCATGTCATAGGACCAACTTTTTAAACCCTGTGTTCAAGTAAACCTGTTTGGAGCCTAAATAGTAAATTCCCTCTAACTGGAATCATTTTTGTAGCAAATGCCACTGTCCAACAGGAAGAAAGGGAAAGTTCGTGAATGGTAGATTTGTAAATGGATGCATCCAGAATAGAGTTTAGTTTTCCAAATAATCTACATCATACATCTTAAATCTAATCCTGTCTATTTTTAATGTACCTTACGATTTTTAGCATTTAATTCTTGGGGGGAGGGGTGGGAAGATGGGGATGCCAACAGTGACATTCATTTCTATACATACATGTGGAACAATTTATAACAAGCAAAGTTTACACATACCTTGCAGATAGAAGCCATATCTAAGAGGGATGGCAAGAAAGCCCCCAAAACAGGGAGAGAGGGAATTTACTTGAGCCCTTTGATGCAAGGCTGGAGAGCATGTTTCCTGCAGCCAATCAGATCCCAAGGAAGCAAGTTATGAAGCAAGAAGAAAATTTCACTACATCAGACAAAACCCCAATTGGGGGGCATTTCACAAAGTATCTTGTCTGTGTTCATGAAAAATAACCTGTGTTGTGGTTTGACCTGGCCGTATAATGCAGAAGGATGGAGCACCTCAGCAGGCTTGTGCCAATGGATGTATTTCCCAGAGGAACCACCACCATGCAACAGGCCTAGTATGAAAAGAAAGTTTGTTAGGGGAAGAGAAGGGGACCTGGAAAAGGGGTAGAGGCAGATAAAGGAGGGAGACACAGATGAGAGGAAGAGAGGAAGAGAGGAAGAGGATGGCTGGGAATTTGTGGGGAAGAGAACGAGAGGATGGAGAGAAAGAATGGGGAGAATGGAAAGAGAGGGGCAGAAGGCAGAGAGAGAGAGAGAGAGAGAGAGAGAGAGAGAGAGAGAGAGAGAGAGAGAGAGAGAGAGAAGGTAACCTAGCAGTCCTACTTATATACAAGGTTGGCTCTCACCTGGTGGCTATTGGGCAGAGCCTAGCAGAACTGCCAATAAAATGAAACACAAAGCTCCAGGGATCCTTCCAGATTGAACACCAGACTGAAGGCATGTCAGCATGTGGGGCATCCAGGTGTTCCTTCTCCAAAGAAGCATTAGGGCTGACTGGAGAAACAAACAAAAGCTGCAAACTCCAGCTTAGGGTATTGACACCATAGTTATGTAATGTATAGCTTCAGTTTTAGAAAAAAGTGCAATAAAACATTTAAAGATAAAAGAATCATCAGCTCTATAATTTTACTTAAATAGTAATTCTGGAGAAAATACACTTATGAATGTATATATGAACTAAACATAGAAGAAATAGAGAGGAAATGAAAACAGGAAGAACTGGTTAAAAACAATAGAGGAAAACTGGTAATGATATACAGGAATTGTAGAATTCTTATGAATTTTCTATGAGTTTGAAGTTAGGAGAAAATGGCAGAGAGGGATATTGTAACATAATGTTATAATTCTCAGTCATCTGAAGATTCTACATCAAGTGATCTTGGAACCTACTACACTTTTCTTTAAAACCAATGCCAGTTAAAGTAACAAGGAACCAACCCTGAGTTTTCCAAAGCACAAGACCTCCCTCTTCAAAGGGAGCTTTGCCTTTTGTCTTCCTCTGCAGATGAGACTCCAAAGAGAGGACAGGACCTGGTGTCCCCAAAGGAGTTCCTCACAAGTGCTCTGAAGAGAGACCGCCCATTCTGCAGGCATGAGCAATACTTAACATTCTCACTCAAAGCATTGACTGAGCCTGTTTAATTTGGCTTTCTTTTCGTTTTATTCTGCTATGCTTGGATAGCTGAGTGGATCTATTTACGGCATTCCCTGTTGTCTGAGAATGTAGCTTTGACATAGTATCAGAAGCCATTTACAATGTGGACACTAGTAACTTCTTTAAGATCTCTAGGTCTACTTCCAGATTTCTCCCCTTCCCCCCATCCCCACCACTTTTCTTGGAGGTCATCTGTGCCATGAGACTTAGCCCAGTGCTCCTCATCCCAAGTGGCTTACCCAGGTTGACATGATTGGCTTCTCTTTCAGCAGTTAAGCGTGGTAAAATGTTTGACACGACCCTACTCAGGCTTCTTTGTGTGCCAAGATCAACACGTGATCGGTACAGCTGAGCTTTATAGAGCTGACCCCCAAAATATCTGTTTACCCAGATGTTGACATTCTCATGACTAATGGACAAAGCTCCTGGGACACACTGTAGGTGGCAGAGCAGAATTCAGAATTCCAGTCAGAATTACAGAGCTAGCAAGGACATAGGGATGGTTGATCCTAACCGTCATGCTTTCAGTGGAGGAAAATGGAACTGAAAGGGTGAATGTGACTTATCCAGCAAATCTGGGATTAGTGTCCAGGTATCCTGTCTGCTGCGTTGGTGTCTGTGAACTTTAACCAAAGGGATGAATGCTCGCATGTGAAATGGCCTCAGTTGCCCGAGTTATTGGGTGTGTATCAAGGAAGACAGCCTCCCCAGTACATACTTTGGGATTAGGGAGGACAATGTTTCCAAATCCCTTTTTCAGAGTCCGTACATGAAGAAACCTCAAACCCAGGATTCCAGCCAAAAACAATGATTCTCAAGTTCCTATGAGATCCTGCATGGATGTTTAGCCAGGCAGTGTGCTGACTAGGCTGGCTGACTCCAGTGGCTGATGGGAGCCTCACAGGGCTCCAGGGCTGACACTTCAAAGGGATGGGATGTGAGCTTGTGAGGCTGAGTCACCCTCATAGGCCATTTGCTCCTATCAACAGGATGAGGAACCCAGGGGGAGCACAGAGGGCAGTTCTGAAGGGCAGTGCAGAACACTGTTCCTCCCAACCTAACCACGTGCTCCTCGCCACTTAAAAAAAGGCTTCCTGAGACATTTATGGCAAATCTTCAAGAAAAGTATTTGAGGAGCAGAGCGCTCCTCTGAAACCTTTTGAACACACAAAAAAAAAAGGACAAACAAACAAACAAAAAACCCTCTTAGCGCATTCATTCATGCACTTCATTATTTATTCATTCACATGTCCAGTGATTTTAACGCCTATTATTTTGGCAGGTGGCACACTGGGTTGCAGTGAGGTCTTACTAGGAACTCACAGTCCTAATCTCCATAAGAAATAAAGAGCTACCACGAATAAAAAAAAAGATAACCCTATTGAATTATAACCAAAATATATTACTGTCTTTCACAGAACAGGGTTCACTGAAAAGAAATGCAAACATTGGCTAAGCACATGAGAGAGTACATTTGAGATATCAAATTAAGAGCCACTATTCTTAAGCATTGTATCCACTGAACCTTCAAATGCTGAGAAGATTAGTGTCTTCAGATTGTGTGGGGGCTGGAACTTACAAACACTGTAGGTACTGAGGGTGTGACTTGAGGCATCTTTAAGAAAGCTATCCAAAATTGTAATGTGTACCCCCTCAATTTTCCCCCCTCTAGTGACATGAATAAGAGTAGTCTGGGTACCATTTGGTTCGCTACCCTCAGCCCACATGACAGGACAAGGTACATGTGTCTAGGCCTAGCTTAGACAAGTGTGAAATCCCTACCATAATGATCAATTCAGAAATAGTCAAAGTTGCCTTCTGACTTCCATTGGACTTGGAGTTTTAAGGATGGAAGCCCAAAGATCCTGCAGCCATTTGTCAGTACAAAGGAAGGTCCGGAGAATGGAGCAATGAAGGCCAGTGGAGGGAATGGATTCCTGAGATGCTCATAAACCTTGAGCTACCATCCTAAAGGTAGATCCATTCTCTCACCTATGAAGGTTGTCTTTTGTATTAGCTACTATAGGTTAATGTTTCTGTTGATTACAACTGAAAAGCCCAAACAGAAATGTATATACCTAAAGAGGGTCTACTGTGTACTCTGTCAGATCAGCATTAACACTGAAATAAGTATCAATTCTCTAGGTGTTTATGTGGAGAAGAAATATCTAAATGTCTAAGTGATTATAGCATATCACAGAACATAGGTAAGTTGGTGCATAACTCCTCCACATAAACACCTAAAGAGTCTAAATGTCTAAATGATTTCAGCTCATCACACTATATCACAGAACATAGGTAAGTCATCTTGATGTGTAATGTGTAATATGAACTTATTTCTACAAAAAGACCTATACAAATATATATTGCAATTCTTTTACCATTGATATACAAAGTTCAGATGCATCTATGTTTTAATGTGTAAATACACACATATATATTATATATATAACATATATGTATACATGTACCTTGTCCTGTCAGAAGTAACAGTGGTTACTTCTGAAAATAAGAGATAGATGATACCAGATGCCAACACTGAAATCTAAATGCTGGTTTATAACAATGGAACTGGGCCACAAATCAGAAGGCAATTAAGACAACTTGGTAAGTTTTCCTCCCAAACATCTAAGTAAGTGGGGCTAGCCTTGAATTCATTCAGCATTTCCAAGTACTGGAGAGGAAAGATTAATGTGAACTGGCTATTCTCCCTTTATTATTTCCTTTACTGGATCCTCTTTGTCCCTGTCTCTGCTTTTTCTGTGCCCTGGGAACTTGACCTCTGCAGCTCATAATACTGAACTCATTTGCTGTCTAGAGTTTTGGTTGCCTCTTGTCAACCAGAAGCACTGGCAGAGAGCTCAGAGGATGGGAAGCAGAGACCTACTAGCATGACTGGTTCACATGCCTCCTCTCTCCACCAGCTTCACTCACCACTGCTTCACACACACATACACACCCGCACCCCCCCCACACACACACACACAGCTCTAAGCACAAGACACTTTAGGGAATTCCACACTGCCTTGGCTCCCTCCTGACTTTCTGCAGTTGTCCCTGGGTCTCTCCCCACTCTCTTGGCTTCCCAATCCCTTCTTTGAGATGCTGGCCTTCATTAATATCTATGCCATCTAGCCCTTGAGTTTTCAGTTTCCTGCATGAACTACAGCTTCTACCGAGAATAAAAAAAAAAAATGATTTCAGAGTTTGCTTGGTGAGACTTCCTGATCAATTGGATGAAACATGGGAAGTTGAGAGAAAGACAAAAATCTCCCCGACCTCTGACTAGAACTGTAAAGCAGAGTTGGCAATATCAGCCAAAGCCAGAATCTCCCAGGAAGAGAGAAGCTGAGCTGGAGTGGGAGACAACAGTGGGTGGAGTCACTCAGGTGAGGGGACATTTGGGGCTCAATTTGTCCCAAGACACATCTACTGGAGGAGAGGAGCCAGAGTGCAGAGTGAGGGAAGAACTGGGGTCGAGATAGCTTTGGGAGGACTGAAAGCCATTAGGAACACATCCAGCAAGTAAAGGTATATATAGCTCAGGGGCAGAGAACTGCCAAGAGTGGGACCCTAGGTTGTTTCCAGGAGTTCATAAAAAGAAAGGGAGGAGATGAAGGGAAAGCATAAAAAGGGATGGGGAAAAGAGGAAGAGAGAGGGAAGCAAGGAAGCAAGGAAGCAAGGAAGGAAGGAAGGAAGGAAGGAAGGAAGGAAGGAAGGAAGGAAGGAAGGGAAGGAGGGAGGGAGGAAAAAGGAAGGGAGAGAGTGTGATCAAGGAGGGAGAGGAGGTGGGCAGGGAGGAGAGGAGGAAGAGAAGGTGGGCAGGGAGGGAGGAGGTACCCTTGGGAAAAGCTTGCTGTATGCCCATTCTATCCCTGCCTTTTCATCTCCCTCACCCCCACTCTACTTCTTTCCTTAAGCCCAGTTACTGGCATATCAAGTAAGGCTCCCTTTTCTTGCCATCACTAATTTTCTAACCTTTATACCCCAAGAGCCTAAGCATTTTAATTTTCACAAAGTGACAGTGAAATGCTCTAGTAAAGCATTCCACCCAATGAGCAAAAGAATTCACTTATCAGTGCTCCAAGACGGGATTTGTACATTCTCAAACCCAATGATTGAACCTTTTAATTGGATAGTGACTGGAGACAGAATCTTCCTCCTCCTCCTTAGGGGGCAAGACAGTTTTCCAAACGTAAATTGTGCAGGCCATATAAACAGGGCTATCATCCTGAACATGAGGCTGGGTGACATGCTTATGTCAAATCAAACATGAACATATTATGGAAGGAAAGCAAAGATCTTGGCCAGTTTTAACATAAACCTAAAGCAACCAAAAGATTCTTAGTCAGAGGTTGACACTTAACCTGACCTGGTAAAGGTGCCTGGTGGGAAAGTCAAAGATAGGAGAGTCTGATTTTTCTCTGGACTGTTCTAAAGGAAACGATTTCTGGATATTGTAAGATGAATACTTTGGAGCCAGCAAGTCATATGCTAACTCCATAAGTCATGCCTATGAGGACACCATGGTTTGAGTTTCTTGTTTAGCTGCCTTCCCTAATTTTGGAATAAAATACACTTCACATAATGTAAACTAATCCACTATAAGCCTTCTGTAGGTTTCTCTGTTACATGTTGTTTTATATATAACACAAGAAAATATATCCTGGTTCTAGGAAAACCATCCAGCAAGGAAAAGAATGCACACCAACTTCCTGAAATATTTGGCACCTGCCACAATCATCAATAAATCTGAAGTGGGCAGCAGATATTTCCTCAAACAAGACCCCACACCTCAAAAAGTGTCCTGACTTGAAAAAGTCCAGCTCATACAATCAGGAAATGTTTCCTTGTCTAACGGGAACCAAAATAATGATGATAATAATAAATACGGTTGCTTACCTAAGGAGAAATTTGAGCCATTCCAATATGTAGGAATGTTAAGGATCTAACCAAAGGACACCATTGATAGCCACCAGTAATCCTCAAATCGGAAGCATGTTTACAATATCTCACCTCTTGATTTTCAGAAATTTACCTGTCTCCAAAAAGTGCTCAGAGAATGTTTTAGGCGTTGTATATGGAAGAGGGCTGGGGAACTGGTCGCATCCTTTCCTACTTTGTGAAAACACAGTTGTCAGTTCCGGCCTCAGAAACAATCCAACTTATAAACAATTTAATAGAGGTTTCCTGTCTCCTCCTTTCCCCTTTAACATGGAGCCCTTCAGCCATTGTTTCCAGAGGAGACCTTCGCTTCCCCACCAAACCCCCACTCCCACAAAGCCTCCTCCTTCTCTCTGTTAAAGTGCTGCCAAGTTCTTCCAAAGGGAGGAAAAGATATAGCAGTTTCTGCCACTTTAACACTCTATCCAGCACCCCTAGAAGGGCTGAGGTCAGGGCCTCAACACCCTCTGAGTACATTCATTCCAATTCAGCCACTTGGGAAATCCAGTAGGCCTTTGTGATAGCCTGGGACGATAACCAGCCATTGGAACAGTGTTCTATAAGAAGAATGCATCCATGGTTCCAAGGGACTTTGGGAACAGAACATGTTCACAAAATAGGGTGTGATCTACACAGTAAGTTAGAGACTGACTCGTGGTTTCCATGCACCCACAAGATTTCATGGGTGTTTCCTAACAATGTCACCAAAATTTAACCTAGAAACCTTTGGAAAAGACTGTGTAGGTCATTTACTTGCCTAAATTAGTATAAGGAAAGTACAGGCCAAGAGTTCATTCTTTAAATGTGATTTTTGTTATTTCATAAAGCATCAAAAATATTACTGTTGAAGAAATTACAGTTTCCTGGAATTCTCTTATTTATTCTATGGCTTGATGTTATTAAGTTCTATATGGGAAATAGGGGAAACCAAGCTTAAGTTAGCAATATAAAATAGGCCTTGATACATGATGGAGAAAAAGAATTCAGTGGTTGTGCCAACACTATCCTGGGCTTTGGCATCACCTGGTAACATCAGGTATCCATTTTCTCATGAGTTGGGTTTGCCCAAGGATTTCTTCCAGCGTAACTTTATTTGATTCCAATCATTTCTCCCCTGTGCGCACATGTGGCTCTCCAATGTGATACTCTTTCTCCCTGAATATGTACTGAAAGACTCTGCTTTAGCTAAACAGAGCTATGCCTCCTATTTCCAAAACCTAGTCAAGTATCAGTTAACATGGAACCCTCAATGGACATCTTCTACAGTTCTTTCACATCACCTGAAAACCATCCTGTGGCTTCCCAGAATAGTGGAGAGATTCACAGTATTACAGGTTAATATTCAGTCCCATTGAAGTCCATCTACTGGCTACCAAACAGTAGGGAAAGTTCTCCCAATACATTACAATCCCAGTGAGTGTTAATGGTGACATGACCTTTCAGGAAATGGATAGGAAGACATTTTGGTTTTAAAAATGGAAATGTTGGTGTCAGCTGATGTAACATATAAAAAGGTTGAGTTAATGCTTTGGGCACCATCTTGTACAAACACACATGCACTTACTATCCCTCTACTGTGTGTCAAAGGTCTCTTCAACAGTCAGAACATGCTGAGATTAGTCCAAGTCTTAGTTTAGCAGGGAGGTTTTAATTTCAGGGAACTTTAGATATAACCACCTGCGAAGTCAAAACACTTTGCATGAGCTTTGGAATCAGATGAAAATAGGTCAGCTGACTGTGGCCTGGGGGTCAAAGCTGACCAATCATCTGTTTGTAAAGATAGTTACAACCACCATCCTTGATATTCCCAAGAGTTGGAGTAGACTACCTACCTGTTTACATAATGCACGGGGCTCTCTGCCCCTGTGTGGAGCAGATGAGGATTTATAACAAATGGCCTACAAAGTTGAAATGTTGACTATCAGGAACAATGTAGGGAAAGGGTCAACCCCAAAATCTAGACCCACATTTTTCCATGATCCTGCCACTTAACTGCTCAGTAGCACTAAGCAGATTTCCTGACTTCCACGAGCTCAATTTCCTCATTCTATATTAAAGATAAAGATAGCTAGCTTCCGGTTGGCTTAAATGATACATGGTGCCAAACAGGTTGATTCCTTGTCATGTCTTCTGCCATGTCTTCCTCTTCATGGCTCTTGGGGGCATCAGGCCAGCACACACTGGCAAAGTTCTGACTTGTAACAAGGGCAACCACAACATATCTGGACTTCTAGGCCTATTTTAGTAAACATTATTTTTGGCCAGTTCTACTATTTTCCTTTCAGCTGAGGTAAAAGTGGATATTAAGGGATTGGCATCTACCACATTTGCGATTATCCCCCTGGGAGACTCTTAACCAGGAGCAAGGTGTGTTTTTAGTTGTGAAATTGATAAATCAGATAAGGCAATAAGCTTTCAAAGTTAGAGGGTCTTGGACATCCTTCTCCATGGAAATTGGAATGATTTATTTGACAGGCAATTACTGTGATGTATAGTAACTCCCACAGCGAGAACCCAAATCACAAAGTTCTTTGAGACTTCCCTGTATTCTCTGGCTCTCTCTGCCCCTTCATTCAAAAATTAGTTTACCACTAAGTCAACTCAAGGGAGAAAATAATACTTCCAAACCAGTTGAGAGATGACCTCTACCTCAGAATGAAACCATGATGTTTACAAAAATTAAAACAGAACTTGGGGGGTTGTTTTGTTTTGTTTTGTTGTCTACATAGAAGGGATATCTTCTTGCAGACTGAACTTTGAAAGGCAGCAAGGCTATTCAGATGTCACTATGCCCCTGCACCTTTGTGATCTCATCCATAGAGGTTTCTAGGCTTTATCCACCATATCCTGGTAATAGGTGGCGTAATTTTTACTCCCAGGATTGGTAAGAAGTGATAGGAGGTGACTTGTCTAGCACATTATGACCTGTCACAATGCCAGCACACAACACTTTTCAGTGATGGTTCAATGGTTTTTGTGTTTCCTTACTGCAGACCTAGACTCCAAATGAAATAAGGGTTTGATTTTGAGGCTGCCCCTCAGTTATACCTGCCAGGACATATAAGCTATCAGAAAATATTTGCAAGTGTTTTAGCAATATTTCTAGCTCCAGCTTTTAAATGATAATATTGATTATTCATCCTGAAATGATGATGTGAGCGTGTTCCTTTCTGTGGGAAATGCTTAGCTCAAAGGAGTAGAGAAGTTGTCTAGCTGGTTGGCTCAGCTGTCAGCTCTGTTATACAACAGTCACTAGCTCTATCTAGGACTGGGGAATAGTAAACATCTCGCAAATATCTTTCTAAAAACATGGTAATGAAACGAAACCTACTTCATACACTTAAGTACACAGTTCACTGAATTCTCATGAAGCAAATCCAGCCCCATAGTCAGCACTCAGGATGTGCATCACAGGACTAATAGTATCCCTTCTAGCCTCTCAGTCATTCTCCATTCTGGTCACTACTCTCTGAGTGCAATCCCTCCTCTGGCTTCTCATAGCACAAAATCAGTGGTGTTTAGGTCCGCAGTATATGTCACTACATTCACAGACTGTGTGATCTTTTGTGCTCAGTCTCTTTGTTCATTGTTCTTTTATAAAATTTATCTACACTGATTTATACCATTTAAAGTTAGATCATTTGTTGACCATGTAGTATAGCACCTCATTTCATGAATACATTACAATTTATTTATCTGATCTGTTGCTGATAGATCCTGGGTAATTCCAGCTTAGAGATGGTTGCACATTCTACATGAGTTTTCAATAATTATTGCATGTGTTTCTGTTAAAAGAGCACCCATAAGAGGCCCTAGGACAGCTTGGCCTTAGGAGATACACTAGGCTTTCCTCCTGAAATTCTATAATTTTTACTCCTACCAGCAATGTGTCTGATTCCAGTTGTCCCACATGGCTATATTTTGAGTGTGCCCCCCCCACCCCCCAATGCTTACATGTTTGGAGTTTGATTCCCCAGTGAGGAAGTGCTGAAATGTGTGGCTGTTAAGTGTTGTCAGGGCCATGAGGCATCTACACTCATGAATACATTAATGTTATTATGGAACAAGTAGGCCTATTATTGTCAGAGTGAGATACTTCTAGTTTGTCTCCCTCCTGCCTACTTTGATTTCCCTTCTTCCTACATGCACAGATTTTCAGTAACCAGAACAATAAACAAATTTGTGATCACTAAAAACCCATATACAAAAGACACTAAGGAAAGCAAAACACAGACTAAGACAGACATCCTTGCCAACAATCTGTATCCACCATAATTCTTACTATGAGCATTCTAATGGAAACCTGCATACATTTTCTGTCATAGACATAAAATATTCTCTTTTAATGATAAAAGGGAAGTGAAAATAAAGATGGCACATCATAAAGGCTCCACAAGAAATATATGGGTCATGAACATGTATCATTGGACTAGAAAGAATTATCACCAAATGTATATACAATTTAACTTATGTGCCAGCTGACTCAACCCTTCGCCAGTCCTGGCATATATATAATATTCTATAATAAATTACTGTTTTCTTATCATCCCACATCTCTACCTCAGAATTAATTTTCTTCCCACTGCTGCCCAAGACTCCCAAAAGAACATTAATGAAATTTGGGATATTGGCAAGGAACAAAAGGGAACAAAAGACTGGGCTTTGGACACAATAAATATCAACATGTGCTTCCGAATAGGAAAAAGTTGGCAGGAGAGGTCTGGGTATCTTCCATATGTGTCATCCACAAGGACCACATCACCAGTAATTACATGGTAATTAATATCTTGCATTTTCCAACTTTTTCCAATTTATAAAATTCTATAAAAATCTGGAACACCTCAAGAAGCAAGCTCTGTGAGAGAAAAATGCTGAAGGATGGTCTCACACCAGACCGTGTACTACAGCATTCAGATGGACTTCCCTCTGTGAATGGGGGCTTATGACAATTGCAACAGGGGTCTCTCATGTTCTTTACTTAGATATGTATCTGTGTCAGACCTCTCCTTCCAAGACATTTCTCATGCAACACAAATTTCTCACACCAACTCAAGGCAATGGCAGTTTTCCTACAGAATGTTCTTAAGCACATGGTCTGTGCTTCATAATTCCTAACAATAGTTGATAGTTATCCAACACCCTCTGCATGCCAGGCAATGTGTAAAGTGAATTACATTCACTGTTTATTTTAATTTAGTTTAATCTCTTGAAATCAGAGTTACAAAGCACTTAACTCACAAGGCCTTGTGTAAGTCTAGATCTGGTCCCTTTAACATCCAATGATGCTCTTGTTTGGGCTGTAGGGACTTAATAAGCTTTTCTCTTTCCCTTTATATACCACATCCATGCCTGCTGATAGTTAATGTCCCACAGTTGCAACATTTTCTGTATATGTTCATGCTTATTTGCTGCATCCTTATCTAATGGTCATATTATCAACCAATAACACCGCATGTATTTTCTGGCTGACCAGCTAGGCTCCTCAGAAGTTAGACCAGTCTTTCTTCCCAAGCTTATGTGGGTGCCCTCAGATGGTCCAATTGGAAGGTGAGATCAACAAGGGGTCAGGACCCAGCAAGTGGGCTTTGTTCTTCAGGAAGCCTTCCTTACATCAGCTGACCCTCTCACAGCCTTCATTTCTCCACCTCACTGTGGAAAAGCAGGCACCATAGAGAAAGAATGCCATGTCTTCTATTTTATGTTTGGATTCTGTTTTTCTCCAAAATAACCGCGTCAGCATTGACCTCAGGGGAGGATGTATTTAAAAGAATGTATGTTGTTTTATTTGATGAATAAAATACAATCCACTTCTCTGCTCCAATGTCATTAAGCTTTCAGCACGCAAATACTACACATATGTTTCCATTATGCACATAATTTTTCATATGCATAAATTATTTGTTTTTCCAATGCCAAGTTGTTCAGTGATGTTTCTTTTTATTTTCTAGAATCCTCTTTGACTTCCGTTTCTTTTATTCATTTTACTTGTTTCAGTTTTAAAATCCATGTGTCTAAAAGATTATTTGAAAAATAAGCAGCACGTTGTGAGGCTTTTTATAAAATAATAAGTGAATATAAAGGCACAAGATTTTAAACACTAAGAAATCACATGCTCAAGAACTCAGATGTGTACCCTTCCTCACCAGACCACTACCCATGCGTTCAGCTCACCTGCAGACAGCAAAGTTCCCTTTCGAAAGACCACAGAGCACAGTGGGAGCCGTTGCATTTCCAACCACTCTGCAGTTCCAGCCTGAGTTTATTCATTAAAACAAACACACAAACAAATAAAACTTGCCCAGGTCTTGCTTTGCTTTAGCCCATCTGCTTCCTGTCTGACCTGTATCTGTGCAAACAGATGACCTCTACTCCAAGTGAACAATTCTATAAATGGCCCTGCTCACTTTCACTTAATTAATTGTGGGTAAAACTAAGTTGGTATGACTGTTTGGAGTTTTTGTCATCTTAAAATCAACTTCAAGCCGGGTGTGGTGGCACACGCCTTTAATCCCAGCACTCGGGAGGCAGAGGCAGGCAGATTTATGAGTTCAAGGCCAGCCAGGTCTACAAAGTGAGTGCCAGGACAGCCAGGGCTACACAGAGAAACCCTGTCTCAAAAAAAAAAAAAAAAAAAAAAATCAACTTCGGTCTTTCATCTAGAAATTGTCTCCACAATACAGTACACTAGCTGAACATTCACTATAGCGAAGATAGTAATGAGTTAAATAAGTTAGGAAAAATGTAGTATATCTGACATTTCCATGAAAATGGAGGATGTTATATCAAGTGAAATAAATAAGCCATATGCATAAAAAATGAACAGTGCTTATTCTCTTTAATATGTACATGCTAAAAATTCAATCTGAATGAACAGTGGTTCTTACTGGGGATACAGAAAGGGAGAGGAGTTGTGGGACCCTGGGTAATGGGCAGCAAACAGGTAGATGAGACAAGTTCTAGAGTTCTAAACTAGTGGAAAGATAAGCTCAGAAAAATCTTGTATGTGTTGCAAATAACAAGTAAAGGAGTGCTTAAATGGTAATGATGAGAAGATAGGAAAATTAACCACCCTGATGTGGTTAATACATAGTGTGTATGTGTGTTAATAGTATACCATATCCCATACAAGTATATGATGTGATAACAATTTATAAATGTCTCACAAGGTGGAAATGATAACAACTCTCCATTTACTTGTTATACTGTATATACATGTATAAAATTATCACACTGTACCCTACAAACTTTTAGAATTAAATAGTAATTAAATTTTAAAAGCTAGGTATATAATCTGAAGAGAATCACAAGGAAGCATCTCAAAGACTCACATTAAGGAAACTTTCTCAAAATAAACATATTACAATTCAACATCAACAAAGGAAAAAAAAAAAAACAGAAAAAGGACTAAAGATTACCCAAAAGCAGTGAGCTGGTGACTTTCTATCATATATAGCTGAAAATTAGATTCAGAATCAGAAAAAGGACATTCATGGAATAGTTGGTGAAATTTAAATGAGACCTATCACTTGATAATGAGGTGACATCATCCTCTTCCTTCATTTGATCATTAGGTCTCTATAGGCAGGAGAAACACTATCATCTAAGCAATGTGGAGGAGAGTATCTGGGTATTGATGTTATATTTGTATGTTTTATAAGTCTAAAGAATTATAATGAAGATGAAGTTTAATTATGAAAAAGCTAAAGTTGCCCCACTCCTACCAAAGAGCACTGTATTAGCCTGTACTCCACATCTGATGAACTCTTAGAGGGGAAGACAAAGATTGAGAGACCATTAAAGGCTTGGGAATGACTGGACAAGATGGCACCCATGCTCTCCTTAGCTGAAGTTCTAAACTCCCATGAACTCTGAAATTCAAACAACGATATCTCAAGTCAACTGCTTTACAAATATTGGCTTCCACATAAACTATCCAAATAGAAAATATAAAATCAAGTCTAATGGTGATGCATTCAGGAATCCTAGCACTGGAGAGGCTGAAGCCAGGAGATGGAGAATGCAAGGTCAGCCTGGGTGTTTGAAAAGAAAGACGGCAAGGGAAAAAAGGAAAGGCAAGAGAGAGAGGAAATATATTTGAAGTTCCCACCCCAGCTTCCCTATCAGTTTGCACATTCGTGCGTACTTGAAATGAGTCATTTCTTGTCCACTGCCAGGAATATTCACACATGTGAGTGTAAATAACGTATGTGATTCTAGATAACACACAAATCCGTGATCCAAATAAGCCATGCTCACTCCTGCCCAGGCTGCTTGCCACCAGGAAAAGGGAGAGGGAGGTGGGGCGCTGAGAGGGTGGCAGAAATCAACTCACTGGGACTGTTTGTGTATGACCCCCAGCACCGTACCTCCAAGTTAGCTTTTTAAAATAGCAAAAAGCACTTACCAAGCTCCACCCTCTAAACGGAAGGTTGGAAAGTATATTTGAATTTGAAAATCAATTATCTGGCTAAGATTAACCCCAGCGCCTGCTTATCATCTCTCATTTCTACACTTAAGTGGCGTTGTTTTAAGGAAGGACTCACTGTTGTCTTTACCAGGGTTACTTTCTTCTCCTGCAGGCGCCTGGGAAGCAGCGCCCTAGGGTCCTGGCTCTTTCTCTGTCATTCACCAGACCTGCCTTGATTTCCTCAACTGTAAATAGAGATGATTGGGCAAAAGAGGGGGTGGTCTTTAACTCTGTATTGTCGACTTATTTGGCAATTGTGTTTATGACTTTTGACAGGAATGGGAATTTTTGTAGATAAAAGAAAATGTGTGCATATATATGTATATTTATGTATAATTATATGGAAACTAATAATGTAAAGTACCACACGCAACATAATTTTAAATGTGTAATATAGTAATAGATGTATTTTCGTTCAAAACACCTTTGTATAAGTTTTTTTTTCCCAATTGAGTCGAGTCAAATCATCACAATATATATTTAAAAAAAAAAAAAGTGATGAGCCCAGCCAATATCTTAGGTGTTTTAGAATATTGAAGTGTGGTTTGAAAACACCCCTGATTTCTACTCTAGCAAAATTTCAATTGCAACTAATGTTCCTGGGTTTTGTTGTCCTCATTTCAAATAAAAATGGTAGATTTAAATAGGAGATTACTGCGAATGGAAATGAATAATCTCTCCATCGAAGGGCAATGGCTTCTGGTTCAGTGGTTCTCAACCTTCCTAATGTCACAAGTGTCTAATACAGTTCTTCAGATTGAGGAGACTCCCAATCATAAAATTATTTCGTTGCTACTTCATAACTGTAATTTGCTACTGTTAATGACTCATAATGTAAACATGTAATATGCAGGAAATCTGATAAGAAATGGTCCAAAGGGGTCACAACGCGAAGGTTGAGAAAGACTGCTTCGGCTACATGAATCTGTAGACCAGTTGATCTCTAGGGCCCGTTGTACCTGCTAAAATCCTCCATTCACCTGTACGGATCCAGTGGAGTGTGCATGTCTCTGTGTGAAACTGTCTCAGGGAACTCAAGTTTAACCAGACATCAAAATATTTCCTTTCCAAGTCTTGGCTGCTGCGCAGCTCTGTGCACAGCTGAGCCGGTTTTCCTGGTTTCGAATGGTGAGCACCAGGTTCATTTGTCTAGCATTGCACAGAATAGTTTCCCACATTTGTCCAACTGCAGCTTTCAAGCCCTGTGCAGCCTAGAATCTGTAAATGACAATATAAATGTGCCCTGTGATGGGAAGTGGGTCACCCCACTTTCCTCAGCGATCTCTGGGGTTGGTTATTACCAAGCTTATACCCAGAGTCAAGGGATCACCACAGATCTTGCTAATTATTCCCCAGACTTTCCCACCAGCAATAAAAATCCCATTTGTTGCAACTTGTTTGGAGAACAGCCCTCATTTCCACCGTGGTGGTATTAATTAGCAAAGACCTGTGAAATTGACCAGCATTTATATGCTGTAAGCAGAGGGGAAAAAAAACCAAGTCACTTCAAAATATTCCTATAAATTCCCTTATAAGCAAGCAGGGGCTAAAAGCCCACTTGTCTTAGACACCATGATTTTTAATGATTGGGGCCTAAAGTGAGAACCAGTTGTCTCTGGTCCCCATTAGAGTACTGACTTGAATACATTCTGAATGCAAAAGATAATGTCTCCTGGTTCCTATGGCCACTTCTATCTTTACTGGAGTGAGAAAGTGCTGGATGCTTCAGGCCCCCCCCCCAAAATGACCATGCCCCCACAAAAACTCCCTTCCTCCCCTGATCCCCACAGCCCCACCCCATCCCACACCCACCCACCCACTTCTATGCCACACCCCTGCTTGCCCAGCTAGAAACCAATTTCTCTTCAGAGTTCTAATAGATATGCCAGATTTTGATGCTGGGGCTGGGGCTTTGGAGAGAGTAGGGTGTCCCTGTCCAACCTAGTATCTCAGCAAAGTCCACAGACACACACACCATGGTGGAAGCAGATGAAAGAGGCTGACTGGAATGGAATACAACTTGATCCAAGATCTTAACATGCTTTGTTTGGAGGAAGTTTGGGTATTTGATGTTTGTGCTTCTGTTGGTTGATGTTAAAATGCCCTACATAATAATTCATCCACAAGGATAAAATGATCTACCCTACTCCTAAAGCCCGGGAGTTAATCACTTTCTAAGCAAGTGTGATTTTAGCTTTGCTTGCAAAGAGTTAAACAAATAGCTAAATGGTAATAAATCTTTCCTCTTCACTTTCAGTGACTGCTTCAGAATATTTTACTCCCTAGTATCTACTCTGAGCCAACAATCACTGCCGACTTTAGCTAAGAATTCTATTTTTTATTTTTTATAGCTACAATGTGAGTTTCCCATGCAGTTTTTATTAACTCTGTTTCATTGCAAAGCCTTGCAAGCAAAAATGGGCCTTATTTTTATTTGAAGAAATCTATTTCAGTGACAATCTAGCCTCAGGGTAGCTATCTGTCAGTCTCTGCTTTTTTTCCTGTTGAAACAAGCATGGGAAAGTTGCAAGACAAATGCCACACAGGGAAGGCCTGATGGAAGAGGCATACCACCCACATCCTTGGCTTGCCCAATGCCAAGAGGTGAAAGAAGAGTGAGGGGGAAGCCTGTCTGTGGAAGGTGCAAGAAAACACCTGTGTGTCCGCCAGCCTTTACATCCAACAGATGGAACCTTTTCTGTTCTCACTATGTGGCAACTTTTCCCAGATAACATTATCTGAGTATGGTCCTGGGGGCTGGAGTTTAACACTCTCAGTGGGAAATACATCTTCTTTTAAAAAGCAAAGAGAGAGGCTGCAGAGATGATCAGTGGTTGAGTGCTCTGCTCTTCAGAGGACTGAGTTGAGTTTCCAGCACTCACATCTGGTGACTCACAACTGCCTGTAACTCTGGCTCCAGGTGTTACAACACCTACTTCTGGCCTCTACAGCTACCTGCCTTTGTATGCTTATAACCAATGCAGCTGAACTGGTGTGCATTAATGTATAACATGGACCATATTCTACACACAAACACAGCCACACAAACACACACACACACACACACACACACACACACACACACACACACACACCACACCACCACCACCACCACCACCAATTTCTAGCAAGAATATTTTCTTTTTAGTTGTATATATTTCTACAGTGAAGTTCTACTCGGCATCAAAAAAAGAAAAAATTCTTAACTGATCAGTGCATCTTGCGCAATCCATACAAATATCTTAATTGGTTGTACGATTCCTATACTGCAGAATTTGCAGCTCTGACAAGATGTACAAGGATGCTGAAATGACCTGCTGTTCTGGTCTCCTGCTTCCTGATGCTGTCCAGAGTCCATTCCCAATGGACTCAGTTCATCCAGCCTTTCAGCAGATCCAGGCAGAACTTCAGTCAGGCCCTGAGCCTTCTAAGCATACAGAGACTGAATAATAACAGATGCTAAAGCTAGCCTTCTTAAGTCTAACCAAATTTTCTAATTTTCCTACCCCTCCCCACTCCTTTAAAAAATTGTCACCCCTATTCAATAGGAAGAAGTTATGAATAGTTGTCATCATGATCCCTTCAGTTTGGGTGTCTGGTAATGATTATTTTATGAATTATAGATAGGCTGTCATTTTAAAGGATAATGTGGAAATGGTCATAATTCTGAACAGAGATGAGAAGGATTACCAAATTTATTCTTTAAAAAAGCATTGTATAACTATAATCTTACATTGATAGAAATCTTTATAATTGATGCAAATTGAAATTATAATTTTTACATTGGTACAGAATTTATATATTGATACAGATTTAAGGTTTTCATTGGTATTTCTTATACTTATACAAAATTTGAAATTAATATTGTTACTCTTAGATAGGCATTGTGCCTATAAAACTCATTTAAGAATTCAAGTCTTAGGCCTACTCCTTCTAATAGTTATTACTACAAACTGTTTAGGATGATGAAGTAAGGCAAGTTAAGGACCAGACTGTAAACTCATGGTTATATTATATTCTGATCTAATTATATTGAAGTGTTTTCAATACTACTCAAATAGAAATAGCTAAAGGTGTTCAGGGCTTAACAGTTCAGATGTAATTTACATAGGTATTCTTCAAAAACATCAGAAATCCACAGAATCTGACATTTAATCATCTCATTATTGTTAGAAATTTTAACTAGAGACATATCTGCTCTTGACAGCCACTCCTTCATGGTTCAAAGAAGAAACTAAGCATCAAAACCTCCATATGGAGTTGTTTTAGTTGTGACAAGGTAGCAACTGGACAAATATTGCCCTAATTCATCTACAGACAAAAAATATTCTCCAGGAAAAGGACATACAAGGCAGGATAGGCAACAACTTAGCTCTGCCAATACAGAGTAAGCTAATCCTTCATAGTTCCTGCCTCATCCAAGGTCTCTCAGATGGTTCTAAGCCAGAAGGCTGAAGACAGATGCTCCGATGTTTTAAGGAATAGGGGACTATCCACGTAGTCAGCAGTCTCTACAATTTGTTTAAGTTTTGTCAGCTATGTCCTTGTGCATCCTATATATTTAGATGCTTAATTTGTTCTCAAATTTCTAATGGAATTGAAGACTAGTTATAGTCTCGTGATCAAACTCAAGTTGTTTAACATTGAGAAAGATGATATAGATTTGAAAGGATGTTTTTCAGATGGTAATGCATGTTAAAATCAAAACATAATCCAGGTCTAGAATTGTAAGTTAGAATAGATAGATGTTAGTCCATAAATTTGATAGACTGGGCATTATTAGTGTATAGCATTCCTTGTAGTTTACATAACTGTTGACTGTGTTCAATTATATGAGAGAAGAAAGCCTTTTTTATTGGACAAAAAGAATGAGGTGTTGGGGATTGGTTATAATTGTTTGTCTTAATTTGGCTCCCTAAATCACATGGGAATCTATTTGTTGAGATGCTGAGAGTCCCCAACCCCAATTGGTTTTTTGATCAATAAAGTTACTAACAGCCAATGGCTGGGCAGGGAAAGAGGCAGGACTTTTAGATTTTCCAGACGAGGGACAAAGGGAAGAAGAAGGAGAAGAATCACCATGATGGGGAAGCAGAGAGATCAGGCTCAAGAGTTGCAGGAGAAAAATCATCCAGTCATGTAAGAGTTGGGGGAGTGGCCACTGAGGCTGGGGGGGGGGAGGCAGACAGAGATGAAATATAGATTTACTAAGTATTAACTCAAGAATATCAGAGGGGAGTGTGTTAGCCACATGAAGGTTCAAGAGTAGCCTAGCCATTGAGCTAGTAGGAGAATGCCAGGGCAGGAAGATGGGAGTGGATGGGTGGGTCGGTAGGGGAGCACCCTCATAGAGGCAGGAGGAGGGGAGATGGGATAGGGGTTTTCTGAAATGGGAAAACATTTGAAATGTAAATAAAGAAAATGTCCAATTAAAAAAAGATTAAAAATAACACTGTGCATGTGTATCTTTCATTCTTTAATCTAGAGAACTCTGGTATGTGGCAAAAAACATAATTACTTTTCATGAGCTCAGTGCAATTTAGCAGCTTACCACTACGGTACATTCAGAAACCCATGAACCTATAGTAAATGAAAGAAATTGTGTCTAAAACTTCACTTTGGACAAGTCCACCCAACTCTTCTGGTTCTTTTCTTTTTCATGCTGCCAACTAGGCCATTCTCTTTCCAAACCCATAGGCTCCCCTCTTCCTTCTTCCTTCCTAGTCCATCAGGTAGGCTCTGTTGTTTACCACTCTTTAGGGCTTTCATCTCCTCTGGAGTACTGTTTCTCTGACCTGATGGAGAGTCACCATTCTGCATCACCCTATAAGTGGCATTGGTCCTCTACTATCTCACCTGTGTGCTGCCAGGCTCCCAGCTAGTCTGGAACCTTCCATATCCATGCCTCATATTAAGCCTGCTACTTCCCACCCTATAAGTTGCCTGCTTGTTCAGGATATCACTTTTAAGCCCTTCTAGGATGTCATGTCCAAGCCCTGCTCCTTGCTGAAGAATATAGATGCAAAGATTCCCAATAAAGTCTTGGCAAATCAAATATAAGGTCATATCAAGAAGATATTTATCACACCTAAGCTTACTTCATTTCTGAGATACAGATCAGGTTTAATATACATAAATAATAAGTGTTATTTATTGCATAAATATACATAAAGACAGTAATCACATGATCATCTCATCATTGCAAAGGTTTACAAGACTTTTGAAAAAATTCAATATCTATTCATGATAAAGATCATGGGGAGGTATGATAGTCAATTTTGGTGTTCACTTGACATACATGGGAACCTCACTTAAGAAATTCCCTCTACCAGACTGAACTATACACATGTCTACTGGCATTTTCTTTGTTGCTAATAGACATAGGAGACTTCAGTTTCACTGAGACCAGTAAGTGTCACCACTAGACAGGTGGGCCTGAGCTGTATAAGGATGGTTAAAAAAAAAAAAAGCAGGCAGTAAGCAGCTTTCCTTTATGGTCCCTAGCTCTGCTCCTTCATGAGTTCCTCTTCTGACTTCCTCAGTGGTAAATTGTGACCTGGAAATGCAAGCCAATTACATCTTTATCTTCTCAAGTTGCTTTTAGTCATGGCAAAGTAGAACAAGAGATTGGAGATGCAGGAAGACTACTTCAATATAATAAATGTTTTATGTGATTAATCTATAGTCAACAACAGGCTCAATGGAGAAAAACTCAAAGTGTCCCCAGTAAGATCAAGAACTAGACAAGAGTGTCTACTCCCTCTATTCCTGTTCAATATATTATTTGAAGTCCTTCCTGGAGCAGTAAAACAAGTGAAATAAAAAGGACTACAAATAGGAAAGGAAGAAATCAAAGCATCTCTATATTCATATGATATGATTATGTACATAAGATACCATAAAGACTTCACATTCAGCAAAGTGGCAAAATATAAATTTTAACACATAAAAATCAGTAGATTTCATATATACCAATGACAAACATGCTGAAAGAGAAAATTATGGAAACAACCCCATTCACGATAACCATAAAATAAAATAAAATCCCTTGAAATAAATCCAACTAAGGATACAAAAGATCTCTACAATGAAAATTCTAAAAGACTAAAGAAATTGAGAAAGACTATATAAAACTGAAAGACCTCCCATAATCGTGAATCTGAAGAATCAATACTGTGAAAATGACCATCTAGCAAAAGCAATCTACAGAGTCAATGCAAACCCAATAAAAACTGCCAAGACCTTTCTTCACAGAGATAGAAAAAACAATCTCAAAATGTATACAGAAGGACAAAAGACCAAAAAGAGCCAAAGTCCTCCTAAAGAAAGAAATGTTGCCATCGGTATCAATACATCTTGTTTCAAATTATATCACAGAGCCATAGAAATTTAAATAGCATAGTGCTAACAAAAAAATCAGACACATAGATGAATAGAATAGAATAGAATAGAATAGAATAGAATAGAATAGAATAGAATAGAATAGAATAGAGTAGAATAAAATAGAATGAATCAAGGGCCAGATACAACTCCACATAACTATACCTACTTGATTTATCTTTAACAAAGATGTCAGAAATATACATTAGAACAAACACAGTATCTTCAACAAATGAAATGAGAAACTTGAATTCTGAAAAATAAAACCAGAGCCTTAACCCCACCTCCCAAAAAATCTTTGGCAGCCATACATCTGACAGAGGTTCGGTGTCTAGAGTATACAAAGACCTAAAAAACTCTAAATACTAAGAAAGCAAACAACCCAATTTTAAAAGTTAGTTATAGAACTATTTACTTTTCTATTGCTGTGCTAAAACCCCATAGCCAAGCTAACTCATAAACAAAGCATTTATTTTGGCTAATAGTGTCAGAGGATTAGAGTCCACAATGGTGGATCAAGTGAACAGTTCAGAGCTCACATCTTGATCCACAATCATGAGGCAGAGATAAAGCACTGGGAATCAAGCATTTGAAACCTCAGAGTTCACCCACAATGATATACCTTCTCAATACCTCTAATCCTTTTCAAACAGTTCCACCAACTGGTGAACAAGTATTCAAATAAATGTCCTATGGAAGCCATTCATATTTAAACCACCATAATTGGCCACCATAACTAAATGATAAGACCCCATAGCTCCACTTTTACTTGCATGGCACAGAGAAATTAATTTTGAACTGACTAGGAAGTTCTCTTTGATGGCTTGCTCTAATAGTACTGGAAGGTGATATGCAGGCCACTGTGAGAGAAAAAGTCATCAAAGATCGTATCCAGTGCTGGCCTCTGCATGCTGACAACTGACCTGCCAGGCAAAACACATGTCCGGTGCAATAATAGCAAGAATGTTATTGTGGTTAACAACTATTTTTCTGATTGAATTTGAGATATGCACCACAAGAAGAAATTTATTCCTACTATACTATAAAATATTCAAAACCTAACAGTCATGGAAGTTATAGACCCTAGAGGAGAACCAATTGATGTTATTTTTTAAATGTTCAGGTTGTCAAACTTCCTTCCAAATATCTATGTTTATATCCATAAATTTATTCTGTTCCAATTTTTATCAGAAAAGCTTATTACAGGGAGTAATGGTTAATATAGAGGTGCATTACTGTTCAAAGTGCTGGTAAGTGACTGTAAGTATTTACCCATAGATGAGACAGCTATATGGACACCTCCCTTTCCAAACCAAGGCACTGGGAACATCAAAAAAGAGGAAGAAAAAAATGAAAGAGCCAGAGAGTGGGAAGAGTTCTGTATAATGCTCTCTTCTGGATGTGATATGACCATGGCCCACGTGAACTTATGGCAGAAGTGGTTCCCTGTAAAAGATCAAGTCAGTTAATCATTCCAGCCTGAAGTAAGGAGGGATCCCTGAAGCCTCACTATATTAGCTAAGAAAATATTATAGCTTTTGGGGGAGAGTCACTATTCATTAAAAATGTGACCACTGGTAAGTCCCCTGTGCCTCATCAGATGGCCCCATGCCCACCATGACCATGTGCATATGGGCAGCATTAACTGAACTTAGTGCATTGAAATAAATAAATAAATAAGAAAAAACCCCAAATAAATAAATAAATGCAAAACAAGGTAGTAAAGTTGGGAAGAAATGAGATGAGGTAGGGGTCCTCAAGGGAATTAGACAGGGTCGTAAGTGGGTATAATCAATATACACTTTATGCATACACAGAATTTTCAAAACTCAAAATGTTTAAAGTGTGCCTTGTTACCTTGTTTGATTCTATCAGAATGAAGTTCTGAATGAGGAAAACCTAATACATAATACTAAAAATCATATCGGTAGTTACATGGGAAGGAATTTGGGGCTAGAGTTGATTTAAAATGACTAAAATGGGATTTATGGGGAAATGGGTTAGCTCTTGATTTGGGTGATATATTTGTGAGAAACTACACTGTGTATCTAAGAGCTGTTCATGTGACTGAATTTAATGCTGAAGTTCTATAGGAAAGCTGTACTAATAAATGAGTTACCAATGATGTAATGGCAGACACACACCACCACCACCACCTCCACCACCACCACCACCACCACCACCACCACCACCACGACCACTACCACCACCACCTTCTCCATGCAGAGCATCTACTGGGGCCCAGGAAAGCAATGTCTAAGGACTGGGCCCTATGATCTCTAGCAGGAAATTCCCTCCACCACTAAGCAAATTAAGTAAAGAAAGCTTCACAAGTGGCCACACCCCCTTCGCACTCTTAGATACCACAAACTGTGAGAAGCAGATCACCACAGTCCTTTTTCATGATTATGAACCCCCATCTTCCGTCAAACCCTATGAGTCCATCTTCTAAATAACTAGATTCATTATTTCCCTGAGCCCACATAGTCCAGACAACATACCTCTTCTCCTAGGGTCAGAATGCACACTCAGGAGCCATTAGCACCACTATGGTCTCTACTCCTTGCTCTTCCATTTCTCTCTGTTTCAGTGTCATTGGATACAGGGACATATTTGGTGGAACAGGATCTTAGGTAATTTTGGAAATGGTTTCACAAGATTTCTAATTTTTTTCATGGGTGACAGGAAGCACCCTGGAAACAAAAGACCAAGGAACATAGTATCTTTCTAGGATGCTAAGTCTTTATCCAGACTCACCAGACCCTAGAAGTCCAATGGGGTTTCCAAATATTTTGTATTTAAACAAACCAGTACCAAGCTGAAAAAAGGATGCCTGTTACTGAGAACAGTATCTCTCAGACCTTAATCACATACTACATCTTACAGTAATTGCTCCTAGGACATGCAGTCATGCATTCAACAGGTACTTAATAAATGCTCTGACAAAATGTGTGTTAAAATAAGAAGTTGTTGACTTATTTTTATGATACTAAGCTCAAGATGTGCTATATACGTTCATTCAGGTGCATAATTAAAATTCATTGGATCCGAAGAATTGTCTACTCGACTTTTTTTCCCCTGCATAACAGTGATTTTTGTCTCCCCTGGGTTACCTAAGGGACACAGGTGGCTGAGTTTAAAATGTCTAATTTTACTTTCATTCCAAGAAAGTTAACTGTATAGAAATTTAGAGGCTGGCCTGCTCCAGCATGTCCCCTAGCACGCATTGCTTTAAATCATTGTCTACCTGAAGCTAATACTTACTTGTGTTATGTGATTACTGTGAAAACCTAAGCTGGTGACCAGCACAATGTTTAGCACAAAATGATTCTCTAAAGCTCCCTTAGGCAGTTGGCCCTGAAGTCAGCCTCTCACCCCATGCCCCACTCCCACTTTCTTAAGCTAACTTGATGGTGTCCTGATCTGATCCAGCTTACACTTAGGCCTCCAGGGAAAGATAGAAAATGGATGCTTCAAGAATCTAGAGCAAGCAAACAAAAGAGATGGCAGCCTATGCTCTAGAGTTCAAAGCTAAACCAAGTAACAATTCCAAAACAGCCCAAAACTGGGGCACAGAGAACCACTGTGTAACCAAAAGACTCCTTTATTTATTCCATCGGCAAACATTTCCTGCTTGGTTTTTTATAAACACAGTACAGAATTTCCTAATGGCCATATCTTCAAGGTGGCCTGCTATCATTACTGCCTGATTTGGAAGACAACCCTCACTGTTTCAGTGGCTTATTTCCCTCACCTCCCCCCCCCCCCACACACACACACACACTAGATTCGTTTTGTGGAAGAATTGTCTCTATTTAGAAATCAGGCTTTAGTTTAAAACCTCTGAGTTCACAACACAACAAGCTTTAGTTGCCCAACATAGCATCGGCAACATGAACAGGCTTTTTCTGCCAGTGACCTTGGAGTTTGTATAATCCACATCTTTCTAGACAGGAAGATGCCAGAATATATCAAGGCAGGACTGAGCCTTGCTGAGAGCAAATGCACATGAGACAATGTAGACAATCCCAAGCCATTCTAATACACAGAAATCACCTAATGTTTTAGATAGGAAATTATTCCATACATGTAAAGAGGTACTATCTGACAATCGTTCTATAGACAAGGAAGCTTAGAGAATCAAGGTGACATAGTGAATAAATGATAAAACCCAAATTCAAATCTCACAGAGTGCACTGTACACTGTACAGCCTTATCTCCCACATCACACTTTAAATGCAGTTCCTGAAAATTAAGGTAGAATGTAGGTAAGTTGTGTCTCATGTCCTTACCCTGGTAACATGTTCCTTTCCCGTATTAGTAGATGACATTGGGTTACAGTATGTACAAGATGCAGAATTAAATACCACATAGATCTTATTCTCTAGTACTACACTGCAAAATATATTGCCTTTCACAATTAATTACTTACCTAATAAGTTAACTGTGAATAGTGGCTGATGTATCAAGCAGTATTTACTTAATTAAGTTAAATGTTAATTTATCGATGTAGAGCATTGCACTACAGAGAAAGTTCTATTAGGCCACCATGCTCTTAGCCCATCACTCAGAAGAATCCCTAAAGTAGCAGCATTGGCATCTTAATGTAGATGCGATTCTAGCACTTGTATTAGATGCTCTATCCCTGAAAGTTGCATATTATCTTTCAACTTAATAAGCACTGCAGTCTAGAAAGTTTTTCTACTCTTCTGCTTTATCAATAATCCCAGTAACTTTTATGATGCACACACACTCACACACACACACACACACACACACACACACACACACACACACACTTCCCATTCCTTGCTAGAGTACTCATTGATAATTACCATTATAACAAGTAGAATAAATAGAAGGATGCTCTTTGGAGCATTTGCTTTACAATAAAGTAACAATAAATTGAAGCTGTCCTGGTGAAAGGAGAGATTAATATTGGCATGGCAGGCAGTGGGATTCTACTAGAATTCCACATCCATCAAGAGTACAGAGTTCCTACGGAGCTGCTGAGCAATGGAGTAAAGGGAGAGAGAGCTGGTCTAGGTGATAGCCATCCCTGTGAAATGAAGGGGAATGATCTCACTCAGGCCTGGAGGGTAAGACTCCTGTGCAGCAGAACTCAAAAACGACTGGAACTTCATGGGCAAGATTCAGTGAGCCGAAGGGTTTCCCAGTGCTGGACTGACCACAACTGGGGCTTCAGTTCTCAGTTCTTCCTATGTTCAAACTCTGCAGAGGGAGCCTGTAGCTCCTTTCCTAAACAGCTTAGTTATTTTTAACCCTTTCCCCCTTTCATTCCACCACATAACTTCATAGTGCCTGTCTCCTGACAAGGGCCACATATCTTGTCTGAGTCAATAGAGCAAATCATAAATGATATGAATACAACTTCCAAGCCTAGACTTTAAGAGGTCTGAGTATTTTTCCTTACTTTCTTTTGCTTTCACCATTGTCATGACATCATGTCTGGGATATCAGCTGGGTGGCTTGGCACAGGTGGTTAAGAGAGGACCAATCAAGAACCAATCTGGATTAGCTAACAGCAGCTGACACCCAGGCATAGGATTGAGTTCACTCAAGATCGGCAGAGGTAGCCTACCTGCAGCTGACCCTAGATGCATGAGCTACTAATGTTCAATATAGGAGGCAACTGTTGTATATTCTGACACACTCTATTATGTGATAGAAAATAATGAACATAATCGTCAATATGGCAAAGTTATTGTACACTTCCAAGTACTTCATAGAAAAGAGTTTGAACAAATCATTGTCACCATTTCTACTCTAGTGCCCACAACAACCCTACAAGATTGCCTCTTATAAATAAGCAAATCAACCTGTTTAAAGTCACTGCTATCTGCCATCATTAGGGGCCTTGTTCCTGAGCTAGGATTTGACCCAGGCTGTCCAATTCCAGCTCAGTTTACTAAACACTGTATGATAGGATGAGAAACTATTCTAAACATCTTCAGTTCTTCCTACTTAAAAAAAAGGATTAGTTTAAACACATAAATGCCTGGGTATCAATTTCATCAACTATTATAGAAGATGAATAAGGTGCTTGAATTTTTCTTCCTCTTCAATATTATAGTGCTCTGTGTGACTTTGAGTCTTATGTGACCATAAATCTTGTTTTTTGAATGTGTAGATTCTTGCCTGGAGTGACCAAGTCCAATCCTGGATCCAATAGACTATAGAATCAGATCTAAATCTGTGAACACTAGGCTTAGGTTGGGGGTCTTCTCCAGACTTCACTTGACTGATTGGCCTGAACTTGGGGACTCAAGAGTGAACAATATCCACATTGTTCTGTAGGACTTGAATTCAAAGGATCTAGGTAGGTCTTACTACCACAATGACCTTCTGCACAAAAGATAAGTTCTTTTAGGGCTGTACCAAGCCAGGCAAGATAATGATGTCATGGTTGAAAGAAGGCTGAAGTTTGTATAAAACCAGATAGCAATGATAGTAGCAATGATGATTACAGCCCAAATTTGCTTTAATTTTTAATTAAAAAATTGTATATGTTTATATGGGGTCCTGTTAATATTTTCATAGATGAATACACTGACTAATGTTCAAGTTGAAGTAAAACATCTATTCCTTCAAAAATATGCCATTACTTTGTATTAAAAATATTTTTAGTTCCTTATGAATTAGAAAAAATATATACAGGTCTTACCGTTATCTACAGCCACCCTACTACACAGTAAAGCCACAATTTATTTCCTTAGCTAACAGTAACTTGGGACTCTGACGTGACTTTTCTAACCCCAAATTCCTTTCCTCTATAAGGAACCATGATTCCCCTTTGTTTCTTTGGTTTCAACTTTTGTAGATACACATGTGAGTGGAAGCAAATGTTACTCCTCTTATGCCTGGCTTATTGGACTTACCATAAGGGCTTCCAGTTAAAATTATGTTGTTGTAATTTGACCCATTCTTCTAGTGGTATAGTATTCTACTATATGGATATTATGGAAATGTGTGTGTATAATATCAGTATTTTAATTTATTTTTTTAATTATATAATATATTTTACTCATATTCTTTCCCTCCTTAGCCCCTCCCAGCTATCCCTACCTCACTACCCACCCGTCATGTACTCTCTCTTTCTCTCTCTCTGTCTCTCTCACTGTGTGTGTGTGTGTGTCTTGCACTTAAAAATTATTTTTTAAATAAAAGAAAACCCCACCAAAACAAAAGAGTGCATAAAAGCATGGAGACCATTGAATGCTGGCCAACTACTCCTGAGCACAGGGCTTGTCCTAGAGTATAATTGATATGCACACACCGTCATTGCCCTAAGCTAAAGCCACATCAGATGACTGATCTCCACAGAAAACTACAGTAGAACTCCTGCCCAAGTTTAGACAGCTCAGGGAAGCTCTTTTACCTTCAGGGTCTATGCCTTGTTGGTTGAAATATCAATGAACTTAAACCACAATTTGACTTCAATTTCCCAATCCCACATTTTAGTTCTCTAGTGAGAATTAATCCTTAGTAAACATTTGTATCCAAATTCTGTCTTAAGATCTGCTGCTAATACACTAAGTCAAAGTAACTCTAAGAATCGGTGATTTTTTTAGTAACAACTGACTCACCCAATTAAAATCTTATTTTAAAAATTAATAATAAATGAAATAAAGAGAAGAAGAAAAGGAAGCAGTAAATTAATAAGACCTAATCGCTTCCTGAGATGGGCAATCCAAAGCCACGGGCTTCAGGAAACTGGACCACTACAGCAGTAGCTGTTGGTAACTCCACCAATCCAGATGAGGTTGACAAAAATAAGGGCTGATTTATTTGTGCTCAGATTACTAACAGTTGTTCAGATTCCTCAAGAGGAGAAAAAGTCAAAAAAGTGGGTAGCTTGGAACAAGTGCCACATGAGTCTCAGTAATGTCTGAGTGAACTTCCAAAAGTTCCCCCTCATTCTCTGCCTTCCAGTTTGTGGGACCAACTTTTTATGAGAAATACTAATAGTAAGTCATCCACATTAGTCCATAACCAGCTAAAAGCTGTCTCTGTTTTACATCCAGTATCACTCAGAGTGGCCCTCATGACAATGACGGGGTATCATTACTCGCTCCCCCTTCTTTCTTCCATGGGAAATATAAATTACTTACTATTTTATGTTGAACTTGGCCATATGACTTGTTTGCCTAATAAAATATGAGTGCAAGGGGAGACTCTGAAAGGGATGGTTAAGTGGTTGGCTCATTCTCTCATGTTTTTGACATCTACTCAGAGGACCACTGCTCTTAGGGGCATCTACCAACAGAAGACATCTGAGCCAAACTGGTGACTGAGATCAGAAGCACCACAGTTGACCTACAGACGCTTTAGGGAGAAAAACTCATCTATGACTATTCTAAGGCACTGAAATGTAAGGGAAGCTATTTGTTACACAGCCTTTCACAGTACTAAAAACTGACTGGCCCAGGCGTGTTATTTGCTTATTTCAGTTTGCAGATGAAGAAGTCCAACTGCAGAAGAGCTTTGTAACTTAACTAATGCCATACAGTTAAATTAGTCATGAAGCTAGAGCCTAAAGCTATCACACTAATTTGAAAGCAACTGCCTAACTCTGTCCTGTTTTGCATACACGGTGTTTAAAGGGAACCACTATGTAATGCATGTGAAAGATTATGAGAGCTTCAAAATCCTACCTCAAACTAACATTTAGTTGTTTTATCTCTTAAAACTTTTTTTTCAGCATCCTTAGGTGATACTGCCTATGGATGAGCCAACATTTAACAAATGGCTACTGTGAATGTTATATAACCAAAGGAGTTGGGCAAAACTGTCCAATTATATCATGGGCTCAGAAACTATGCACACAGTTTCCATTTACAAGAGATAGTCAGTTATCACTGAAAAAATACCTGATTTTCTTATCTGTGGAAAATTCAGAGCAACTTCCGACTGCAAGAGAGATGAGGAACATGGCGAAGTAGTCAGACCTCTAACTAAGCCTTTGCACGTTAAGAAAAGATGCATGTGCAGGGGCTGCACTTGCATTCAATTACACAATTAATTGAATAATTAATTGTATATTTTAGGTCTTTTTTTTCCAACACAGCAATGGAGAAATCGTTCCTCTTATTTTTCCACACTTACAAGCAAGGTTTTGCCCCACCATACTGAAATGTGTACTACTAAATGAACTGATTTATGTGAACACTCCCAGCCCCCTGTTTTGTCTTTGCATTTACTGAATTTAGACGATGAGAAATTCCTAAGCCTTCCTGGGGAATTTCAAGACCCAAACAGAACTTCCATGCTCACCCTTCCTCAGGACAGCCCCATCCATCACCCCTGCCAACGCAGCTGCTTTCACCGCGCTCCGAAGAGATAAGCTTATGACCCAGACTAGAATGTTAGCACTGACTCTTGCTGAGTTGAGCAATAGAAAGGGCATCTGGCACTTTAATTTATTCCTTCAGACTTCCCACTGTCTCACCAGAGGCTATTGCCACAGTCCTCCTTGCGCTTTCAACTTGAACCATCCATACACCTCACTAGAGAGGCATAACTATAAAAGGTCCAAACCATTAGTCTAGATTCTTTCCAGACCCGTTCAGACGGTATACCCTAAAGACAATGCCATGCCGTAAATGACCTCAAAAGGAGCCTGCCACAGAATACTTACTGGAAAGATGGCCAAGGGTGGAGAAGGCAAAAGGAAGAAAATGTTCTAAGGTTCTGCTTCTAATGGACTGAGATGCATTTTAGCTTATTTAGCCTTGGACACCATAAACATAAGGATGGTATAATACCATTCCATTCAACTCAGAACTGGATGAACAAACTGTCCTTTGTGACTATCTAAGGGTATCATCCTGTGACATTCAAAAGACAGCTGAAAATGTAAGAATGCATAGTTAGCAAACAAAATAAAACAAAATATCTGCCAGTTCTGTGCTCTCCTTACAGGCCCACCATAAGCCTTGATCCTGCCTGGTTTATGATGGGAAATGCACAATAACGATGCAGCTTTGTCTGTTCCTTCAAGGCACTTGTGAAGCTGGTAGTCGTGCAGCAGGTAACAGCAAGCAGCAAGGTGTGCCCTTGTCCCTGAGAATGAATGCAATTCTAAGTCAGTCAGTTATCTTTATTTCAAGAGGACGGAAAGTAGGGAGACTGGAGGTTGGCTCTCTCAGTAACATACTTGCCAGGCAAGCATGGGGATCTAGGTTCAAATGACCAGCAACAATGATAAAATCCAGGTTCTGTGGCACGTGCCTACAATAGCAGCACTAGAGAGGTAGAAAGACCTCTGGGTTTCACTAGCAGTCATTATAGATAAATTCACAAGCTCCAGGTTCAGTGAGCTATCTTGTCTTGAATAAATAAATAAATAAATAAATAAATAAATAAATAAATAGGCAGAGATGATTGAAGAAGACACCAAATATAAACCTCTGGCCTCCACACAAGTGAACACACACAAGCACACATGCACCCGCACATGCACGCACATATGCAAAAGAAGTGACCTGTGGCTAAAAGAGGCCAAGGTCATGGCAACTGGGGAACTAGAGAGGAAAGATGTTTAAGACTCAGGAGACCCACCTTTAGGCAGGAACTTTCCATCGAGATGCTTTTGAGATGGGCCTTCAAGCAGGATATAGCCATATGAAGGTGAGGAGATAGCATTCTAACCATGAGAATTCCAACCTAGTGCAAAGAATAAAGGATGGGAAAGGAGAAAGCTATCACAGTAAGGTCTCTGGCCTCGAATGGTATACTTTTCCAACTTCCCAAATGCTGCTTGAGTCTCATGCATTCAGCCAAAACCTCTGCTTCAAATTTGGAGTTCTGATTCTCTCTCTTAGGTTGTAGTTTCTACCCGGCAGCAAGACCCCAAGTGTGAACCACCAATATCCCATGCACTGTGCTACTGAGCAGGGCTGTATGGCAAGTGACAATATCCAGTGTTCAATGGATTTATCAGAATGTTAGCCTGTTATAAGTCAAGGACCCCCAGTACACAGAAATAACAGTTCAGTTTGACTCAACTGGACGAGCATAATTGCCCCTAATGGACCAGAAGATAAGTAAATTAGAAAGAAATTCCTGATGTCCATTACCATGAGGTGCAGGAAACTGCTGTACTCTGGGTGTTGTGGAGACAGAATGGGCAATGATCCAGGATATTCTCCTGGTGTGAGTAAAGTAGCATGCGTTTATCTAGCTGTCATATTAGAGTTTCTGGGCAAGATTTCATTTGGGGACTAAACATGAAATTGCTGTTGTCAGCAAATGTGAGCTTTGCAATATTTCCCAAAGGATGGCTGACTCAGAAGATCAAGCGCCGAGAGGTAAATCTGACAGCAGCAGGTGTGTAGAATGGATTAGAGGGAGAAGGGTATAAACCAGAGGGGCGTGAGACACTATTGCAACATGCCCAGGTGCAGAATCCTAGGGCATCAGCATGGAAGACTTAGGTGGAATCCCTGAAAAGAGGTCAACCTTTTGGACCCTTAGAAAGATGTGGAATACAGACAGAAATGGGAATAAGGCTGAGAAGCAGCATATTGTTGCTACAGATAAATAAAACAGAACATAAAACAAATATGAACATCAAAAAGTCAAATTCAACTTGGAAAATAGAAAAGTTTGAAATCCTGACAAGATGCAGGTGACAAACATCTTAGTGAAAATAGCTTTTGCATCTCTAGCCTCTTTCTATTGTTCATAACTATATCTTCACTATTAAAGCCTGCTAGAGAAAACTGCCCATTCAACCACGCCAAGATAAATTCATCTCTATCCTTGTCATTGGGTAATAGCTCTAAAGTTTCTCCATGCAGAGACTTCAATCTGGACCTCAGATCTTCCCTAATTCTCCAGAAAATCACATTACCATCATAATCACCCCATTAATGTCCTCTATTGCTTTTCTTTGTAGACAGCTGAAAGCCAAGGCTCCTAGCCCAGTTCCAGATCATCAATGGATCATCCATGGCCATTCATGGTCATCCGTGGGCTACTCCAATGATGTCCCTTCCCACCATGCCTCTCTCTGCCCCACTGTCCTGCTCTGATGCAAGAACAGCCTGCACCTAATACCCAAGCATACTTATCTTTTAAGCTCATTGATATTCCTTCCTTCTTCAAGCAAGCACCCCTCCCAGCCTTCTCACCTTTCCGGTGCCCATTCTCACATCCATGGTAAAGGTGCCCAAACGTCTCCTTTTGAGACATCCAGGTTAGAAATAGGGTTTCATCCCTAAACTTTCAGGAAGGTGTTTGCCTTTCTGTTTGTTCATATGTGATGGGGGATGCAAGGCCGTTGTTGACCACACATTCAGCCATGCCAATACCATAGAGATGTTTTGAAAATTGAACAAGTGATCAATAAATAATTATCATTATTATTTGATGTTAGGCACTGGTCTGGACATTTAAGAACATGATGAATTCCCTGGGTTCAAAATCCAATGTAGGGAAAAGACTCATGACCAAGCTGAAAGCAAATGACAACACTTTGTCATCTTCTCTACATGTTCTAGAGTGTCAGGCATGGTTATTCCCATGAGCCTTGGACAAAGCAGAGATGCTACAATAGTTTCTTGAATTTTTCTTTAGAAAATGCATCTTACTCCTCACTTTCTATCCTGTTTTACTTCCACCCGGTAACTGTACTAAATAATTATATTTTAATAAATAAACACTTCTGCTCCAAGAGCTGAAAAATTTGTATTCATATGATTACATTTCAAAATAGTATTATTAATAGTCTGATATATGATGTCTTCTACTGTCACATTGTCATTCATCTGTGCCTGATATCACACACACACATGCACACGCACACACAGTCATTCAGGGTACATAGTTTCAGAACTATGAAAAATGCACCAAATCTGTAGTCAAAAATTATAAATGAAGAGAGAAATCCTAGTCTCTGCTGGGCTAGAACAGGGCATTGTGAGGGAACTCTGCAGCTCTGACTGCTCTGCGTATTCCTGGCTTCCTCCTCATGTGGTCAGAACTTGCACAGAAAAACCTGGAAACCTGTACGTGATATATGCACTGGTGGTGGTTAGGACAATGAGTGTAGCTTGAGACTCCCCCTCCTTCTATGAGAACATCTGCTCCAGTATCCTCAGAGAGCTTGGGTCGAGAAACTCTAAGAATGAGGTCTAGCATCCTTGACACTTTTTTTTTCTAACCTCCAACTGTGGTTTCTGATCAACACAAACACTTCAGCCATTAATGACTCTCTCACACAACAGCTAGGAGCAAAGAAAATCTTTGATTATTTTGATGCCTCTTAAGGCGGTAAAGCCAGCTTTGACCATGTGTCACAAAGTCTCCTTTATCAGATGAAGTTGTCACAGTTGCTGAATCGGTTGAATTCACTGTGGAGGAGGGAATTGTTTCAGTTACCCGACTGTGTTATTTTTAAATCTTAGGGGATTCATGTAAGATTCATGGAAGGAATTATACTCAGTGCGACTTGCTTGGATGGAGTCCCTTCTATAAAATGTCATTTTCCTGCGGCTTTTGCTCAACTGATTTAAGAGGCACATTCTTCTCATCCTCCCTGGGTAGCTTCAGGGCTCAGCAGGGCAAACCCCAGCATGGGAGCTTTCTAGACCTTGAAAAGTATGTAGGATAGCTTTGCAGAAGCTTCTAGACTCCGAGCTAGCTTCAGGAAACACAATCAGACAATAATGCATCCACATCCCACAAGAATCGAACTCTCACAGAAGGCATGTTCCTTCCTTTTCTCAGGTGCAGACAGAAGAAACCTGACACCATGGAACCCCATTTTCTTTTTCTGGCTAAAGACTCTCAGTCTGACTGCCCAAACCCAGTTTTTGCTAGTTCCATTCATTTAAGGAATTCCCACTTTGCAGAGATCTCAGCTTCTCCATGTGAAAAGATAATGGTGCCTACCTTAAAGAGATGCTGTGAGGTTGAAACTAGATGTTACATAAAGGCCTTAAACTAAATCATACCACATGGTAAATATTTTGTGAGTGCTAGCTATTACTTCTTGTGAGGATTCAGCATTTGAGGTAAAACAAGTAAAAAGAGTTCATGTGTACCATCTGTCTCCCTACCTTAAAGTTTCCTTAAATCTGTTATTTAAATAAGCCTGTTCAACCAAGGGCTAGTCAGTATGTGCAACCAAACTCTTCCTCTATCCCATTCTGATACCAACTGGACCACAAGAGCTCCTCCCCCTTCCGCATCCTGATGATATTTTACCTCCTTAATCCCAATAAAGCCTGGCCTTTGCTTGAGCTCATCCAATATTGTCATCTTTCTGAGGAATTCATAGGTCAACCTCAATTGCCCTCAATACCCACAATCTACCCAATAGATACCCAACATGAACTTGGTGCATCAGATCTGCTCTCCTATGCTTCCCCACTGATTATCACTGTAATGTCTCCAAGGTTAGCTTTCCAAAGGAGAAAGAAATAAAGACAAGAAAGAGAGAGTCCATCTCTGGATGGTTTGACACAAAGAGTTAGAAAGTATTAGAGATTGATGGGCTGAGGGTGAGCATGAAGCAACAGACATTTCAAAATTCATGTGCCCTGAACGATAGACCCTTTGATGTAGATGCAGACCTACAGAAGCCTGAGTCACTTCTAGAGAAGGACAAGAGAGCCTTCCCAGCTTTTCACTGACTTACTTGGCAGAGGAGGCATGTTGGAATGGGTTCGGCAACAGAAGACCTAGAACAGCATCAGCACTTTGGCCTTCAGTCTCACAAGTTCATTTCCTACTGAGCAAAACTGAGGCTGTGTGAAGGACAAACCACACAGAAAGCTGACCGATGGTAACATCTCCAGAACAAAGACTATCCTAACACCAAGGCAACCGAGACCTAAATTTCACTTCTTTAAAATATAAGAGTTTGAGAGTAGGATGATCTTCAGTAGAAAGCAGTTTGAAAGGCTGCTTCAGAGTTATTTCAGCTTTCCATACTTCACCCCAGATTATGAATTACATTCCCTCAAGAGTTAAGAAACAGAAATCATTAGTAAGACATAATGTTCGAAGTATATGGCAGAGTTGGCTCTTTATGGACTTTTTATTACATCCTGTTCACTGGAACACAAAAACTCAGTCTATTCCCAGAACCTATTATCTTACTCAGAATTCTCCTATTCAGAAGAAATTGAGTGAACTTTCAATGTTTAGTTCAAATCCAAGGGGAGGGGGCTGGGAACAAACAGTTCTACCCCTGGAAAAAATAATATGAATTATTCAGAAGAAAATTCTCATAATGGCTTAATCTTCTCCATTTCCACATATTTATTACTCATGGAGGTTCAGGAAGTAGAGAAGTTACACCCATGCTAGTTCCAACTGAAAGGACCTATGGTATTGTGGGAGTGGCTTGTTCTTATCAGGGTTACTTTAAAGGGCACAACAGTTTCTGGATAACCCTGTCCTGGGAAATCACCGCCACTTTCCTATGCTGATGAAGTAGTTTCATTGGATATAAATAAATAAATAAATCTCCCACATAATGTATTCCATCTGTGTGAGGACATTAAAGGAGATGGTTTTTCAATCTGAGAGTAGCCCAATAAGAAAATTTTGTTTTTCTGTTGTCTGATTTATTTGTGTGTTGAGGACTGAGCCCAGGGCTATGTGCATGCTAAGTGCATGATCTACCACCTAGCAACCCCCAACCTGTGAAAGTGATTTGTTGTTGTTGTTAGCAAAGGTGGCATAGGCTGCAAGGAAAAGGATATAAGAATGAAAATTAACTTATGCAAAGGGTTTTGTTATGCTCCATGCATTCTTTTTTAAGTCTATATTCTTTAGACACCCCCCCCCACACACACACACACAAAAGCAGCTTAATATGATTGCTCTTCTGTCTGACATCTTCCCACATATGGCTCTCTCTGACAGTAAGACTGTACTACCCAAGGAAGCCATGTATGTTCTCAGGCTGGGTAAATGTGAAAAAGTTGGCACATGGAAACAGAAAGTAACCATGGAAACATGAACAGAATCAACACACGATATTTGCATCTAAACAAGTTGCAGCTATTTAAAGAACATATCAGCTGGAGATGAGAAAACGCGACCTTGATTACAGGTTGGGAAAGAGCAAGGGACAGAAATGGTTAAAGGAACTGAGCTTGGCCCCTCAGGGTGGCTGAGTAATACATGGAGTGTTATTAGATCAAAGTTCTCTATCTCCAAGGAGAAAACAACTAAAAACTGGCTTTAAGTCTGTCCAGAAAGATGTCAGCTTAGCTTTTTAGGATGAATTCTTGATGTATAAGTTGATACGTATCAGATTGGGTTACAAAAAGAAGTCTACTAATCTCCCTCCCAGGAGATGCATGAGACAGGAAAAGCCCTACACCGTGCATGGCTATTACATGTGGTCAATTCACCCAGAGCTACAGGAACACACTGGAAGACTCTCTGGGGTCTGAGGGGCTTGGGATTCTAATAGTTCAACAAGCACAAAACTGTAAAGAAACTGTTCTGGTTTAAGTCCAGTGATTTTAACAAATCCCAAATACTTTGCCTTCATACAAATGAGGTTAGCAACAAGAGCACATTTTACAAGGACACTTTACAACCAATCAGCACCTAATGGGATGAGATAAATGCACATTTTTTTTTTTTTGCTTAATATGGTAAGTGGCTGAACATAGTTCAAAATACAACCAGAGTGCATGGTGAAATTAAAAGAATAGGAGAAGGAGAAGTGCGGGGGGCCGGGGGGGGGGGGGGAGGTAGGCCAGAATCATGTGCAGGGCAGCTAGGCAAATGTGAGCACTTTGGAAAGTTAATTCTGCGTGCACGCGCACACGCACTTTTCACATGGAGAAATGCCACTGGATTCCTGACCCACAGTCAACCTGCCTCTTTGAGGAAATGGCAGGTCAGCCTTGGTACTTTTGGTCCCAAGAGAAAGTTATCTAAGCTGCCAGAACATGGGGGGTGGGGGGCAAATACACCAGAAGGAAAATTACTTCCTTTTCTAGTGCAGCTATAGATCCTGAGTAGTAAAGAAATGGATCCTCTATAGAGGCCTGGACACTTCTGTCGAGGGTTGGGCTCATTCCTGCCAGACTCAAAAGTTACCATGGGTCTAGATGCTTACAATCCAAAGAAACTGAGAAACAACACTCTTTCTCCCCTTCCCCATCCCCTCTCCCTCCCTTCCCCCTCTCCTTTTTCCTCCAAGATCAGTGATCCAAGAAATAGGTTTCCCGAAGTCTTACAAAAAAGGCATACAATGCAGGTGAGAAAAGCCCACGGTAGAATGACTTGTCTTGTGAAATCCCTGTGATGGCCCAGTCACCTCTACCAGACATGACACCACCTGGGAGCAAGGATGTATCCCAGTATCCCAGTGTTCAGAAAAAAAAAAATTCTGCAACCCCGTCCAATGCCTGAATTGCAGAGCTTCTAAATAGCTTAGACTCCACCTCAACTGTGGCTTAAAATCTCACACTCACACTTTGAAATTTTGAGCTCTAGCCATGGAATGGTTAAGGCAGTCAAACCAGAAGCCGTGGGCCCATTTTATTCTGGCAAATAAACCATGGACAACGAAGTGAAATTCTCTACTAAATATCCTCAAGCTCCCAATGGGAGCCACTGACCTGGTCTCTTCTTTGTCGTGCACAAAAAGAAAAACAAAGAAAAAGAAAAAGAAAAGCTTTCTTTCTCACCTCTTGACTCTTTTCCAGAAACTAAGTGACAAGTTAAGTTTTGTAATTCTGGACATGTATGGCCTACCATAAAACATTTGATATCATCTAAGAATGCTACTCACTGAAGTAAAATGGAAGAATTAACTGTTATCAAACAAACAAGGTGTCCCTCTCAAATGTTGATAAAAGATCCTGAGAAATTCTGCACAGCTTTGAGAATTAGAAGCCCCTG